>NC_053023.1:383165281-383381586 GCF_003073215.2 Triticum urartu | reverse complement strand
GATGGCTTTTTCTCTCCTTTTGATTCTCAATACAATGTTCTCTTGGAGATCTTTTTGATGTAATGACTTTTTGCGCTGTGTTTGTTGGGATCCGATGAAGTTCGAGTTTATGATCAGATCTATATCCATAAATATTATTTGAGTCTTCTTTGATCTCTTAGATGCATGATTATTTATAGCCTCGTATTTCTTCTCCGAATCTTTGGTTTAGTTAGGCCAACTAGATTGATTTTTCTTGCAATGGGAAGAGGTGCTTTGTGATGGGTTCGATCTTGCAGTGTCCTCACCCAGTGACAGAAGGGGTAGCGAGGCACACATGTATCATTGCTACTAATGATAAAAGATGGGTCTATTCCTACATAAATAGATCTTTTCTACATCACGTCATCATTCTTATTGCATTACTCCATTTTTTCATGAACTTAATACACTAGACGCATGCTGGATAGCGGTCGATGTGTGGAGTAATAGTAGTAGATGTAGGCAGGAGTCAGTCCACTAATCTTGGACGTGATGCCTATATTCATGATCATTGCCTTGGATATCGTCATAATTATTTGTTCTTGTATCATTTGCCCAATAGTAATTTGTTTACCTACCGTTTGATATTTTCTCAAGAGAAGCCACTAGTGAAATCTACGGCCCCTGAGTCTATGTTTTATCATATTGCTTTCAGATCTTCTTTTACCATATTTGTTTTCAGATCTATTATTCCAAAAACCCAAAAAAATACCTTGCTGCACTTTTTATTTACTTATTTTATTTCATTTTTTATTCATATATATTTATCCAATCTCATAAAAATCAATCTATCTTTTTACCGATGAGGGATTGACAACCCCTCTTACGCGATGGGTTGTGATGTCTACTACACAACTTGTTCTTGTAGACTTCTATTGGGCCTCCAAACACAGAGTTTTGTAGGACGGTAGCAATTTTCCCTCAAGTGGATGAACTAAGGTTTATCAATCCGTGGGAGGCTTAGGATGAAGATGGTTTCTCTCAAACAACCCTGCAACCAAATAATAAAAAGTCTCTTGTGTCCCCAACACACCAAATACAATAGTAAATCTTATAGGTGCACTAGTTCGACAAAGAGATGGTGATACAAATGTAGTAATGATAGTAGATATTGATTTTTTGTAATAGGAATAATAAAAACAGCAAGGTAGCAAGCAACAATAGTGAGCACAAATGGTATTGCAATGCTTGAGAATGAGGCCTAGGGTCCGTACTTTTGCTAGTGCAATCTCTCAACAATGCTAACATAATTGGATCATATAACCATCCATCAACGTGCGATGAAGAATCACTCCAGAGTTCATATCTAGCGGAGAACATAAGAATAAATTGTTGGTAGGGTACAAAACCACCTCAAAGCTATTCTTTATGATCGATCTATCAAAGAGTTCATACTAAAATAACACCAAGTTATCCTCTCAGATCGATCTATCCATAGTTCGTACTAAAATAACACCAAGTTATCCTCTCAGGTCGATCTATCAAGAGTTCGTACTAAGATAACACCAAATAATTTCATATTCAATAATACTCAATCCAACACAAAGAACCTCAAAGAGTGCCCCAAGATTTCTACCAGAGAAACAAAGACAAGAACGTGCATAAACCCCTATGGATAGATTACCCCAATATCACCTCGGGAATCCGCGAGTTGAGTGCCAAAACATATATCAAGTGAATCAATATGATACCCCATTCTCACCACGGGTATTCATAACAAGACATACATAAAGTGTTCTCAAATCCATAAAAGTATTCAATCCGATAAGAACTAAATCTCAAAGGAAAAACTCAATTCACAACAAGATAGAGAGGGTAAAACACCATATGATCCAACTATATTAACAAATCCTGCGATACATCAAGATCGTGACATCTCAAGAACACAAGAGAGACAGAGAGAGATTAAACATATATCTACTGGTACAAACCCTCGGCCCCGAGGGTGGACTACTCCCTCCTCATCATGGTTGCCGTCAGGATGATGAAGATGGCCACCGGTGACGATTTCCCCCTCCGACAGGGTGCTAGAACGGGGTCTAGATTGGTTTTTCATGGCTACAGAGGCTTGCGGCGGCGGAACTCCTGATCTAGGGTTATTTATGAGGGTTTCTCTATTTAAAGGATTTTTGGGCATCGGTTTCATGCAGAGATGGGCCTCGAGGTGAGCATAACCTACTAGCACACGGGTTGGGCTCCAGGCGTGCCATGGTGGGTTGTGCTCACCTCCTCACCTTCCGCCACCACAAAGCTTCTAGTGCCTCTTTTGTTCCAAAAAAATTGTCAAAAAGTTCCGTTGCATTTGGAGAGCTTTGATTTTTGCACAAAAAACAACACCACAGTAGTTCTACTGAAAACATCGTCAGTCCGGGTTAGTTCCATGCAAATCATACCAAAACCATATAAAATTGTTGTAAACATGGCATGAATACTTCATAAATTATATATACGTTGGAGACGTATCAGCACCCCAAGCTTAGTTCCTACTCGTCCTCGAGTAGGTGATTGATAAAAAATAATTTATGAAGTGTGAATGCTAGCACAGTGCATAAGTTTGATCAATGATAATTTCAATCACTTTTCGTAGCATCATAATGGCAACTCTTTATCATAAAACTCATCATGATAAAATTGGAATTGAAAGCGGAATTTTTGTTGTGGAATGCTACCTATCATATTCATCATATACTCTTTCTTTTCTAGCATGGACATTTGGACTTGAATGATTAAAAGCAATAGTCTATAATTTGACATGAGGACATCAATACTTGATACGTCTCCAACGTATCTATAATTTATGAAGTATTCATGTTGTTATATTATCATTCTTGGATGTATTACAATCATTTTATAGCAACTTTATATCATTTTTTGGGACTAACCTATTGACATAGTGCCCAGTGCGAGTTGCTATTTTTTGCTTGTTTTTTTACTTCGCAGTAAATCAATATCAAATGGAGTCCAAACACAACAAACTTTTTTGAGACTTTTTTGGGCCAGAAGACCTAGGATGGGCCAAAGAAGTACCAGAGGGGAGGCCCGAGGTGGGCACAACCCACCTGGGTGCGCCCAGGGGGGTTGTGCCCCCTCGGTGGCCTCCCGCACGGCCTCTTCGCCCTATAAATTCCCAAATATTCCAAAAACACTAGGGGTATTGCAAGATCAGAAGTTCCACCGCTGCAAGCCTCTGTAGCCACGAAAAACCAATCTAGACCCAGTTTCGGCACCCTGCCGGAGGGGGAAATCATCACCGGTGGCCATCTTCATCATCTTGGTGGCCACCATGATGAGGAGGGAGTAGTCCACCCTCGGGGCTGAGGGTTTGTACAAGTAGCTATGTGTTTAATCTCTCTCTACCTCTATCTAGTGTTCTTGAGATGTCACGATCTTGACGTATCACGGGCTTTGTTAATATAGTTGGATCATATGGTGTTTCCCCCTCTCTATCTTGTTGTGATGAATTGAGTTTTCACTTTCAGATTTAGTTTTTATCGGATTGAATCTTTTATGGATTTGAGAGCACGTGATGTATGTCTTGCTATGAATACATGTGGTGACAATGGGGTATCATATTGATTCACTTGATATGTGTTTTGGCACTCAACTCGCGGATTTCCGAGGTGACATTGGGGTAATCTATGCATAGGGGTTGATGCATGTTCTTGTCTTTGTTTCTCTGGTAGAAATCTTGGGGCACTCTTTGAGGTTTTTTTGTGTTGGATCGAGTATTATGAATCTGAAAATGTTTGATGCATATTGTATAAATAACTCACGGGTACTCGCGGTGACATTGGAGTATATAGGTGCCATTAGAGTTGGTTGATGTGTATCATATGGTGTTATTTTAGTACGAACTCTTGGTTAGATCGAACGGAAATAATAGTTTGGTGTTATTTTAGTACGAACTTTAGGATAGGTTGATCGGAAAGAATAGCTTTGAGGTGCTTTCGTACCCTACAAACAATTTCTTTTTATGTTCTTCGCTAGATAGGAACTTTGGAGTGACTCTTCATCGCACGTTGAGGGATGGTTATATGATCCAATTATATTAGCATTGTTGAGAGATTGCACTAGCGAATGTACGGACCCTAGGCCTCATTTGCAAGCATTGCAATACCGTTTGTGCTCCTTTTTTATCAATTGCTACGTTGCTGTTTTTTATTGTTACTATTACAAAAATCAATATCTAATATCCATATTACTCTTGTATCACCATCTCTTCGCCGAACTAGTGCACCTATACTATTTACCATTGTATTTGGTGTGTTGGGGACACAAGAGACTTTTTATTATTTGGTTGTAGGGTTGTTTGAGAGATACCATCTTCATACTACGCCTCCCACAGATTGATAAACCTTAGGCCATCCACTTGAGGGAAAATTGCTACTGTCATACAAAACTCTGCGCTTGGAGGCCCAACACAAGTCTACAAGAACAAGTTGTGTAGTAGACATCAAGCTCTTTTCTGGCGCCGTTGCCGGGAAGGTAAGTGCTTGAAGGTATATCTTTATATCTTGCAATTGAATCTTTTAGTTTCTTGTTTTATCACTAGTTTGGTTTATGAAAGGAAAATTGCAAAAAAATGGAATTGAGGTTGCATCCTATTATTTGTCTTTCGTGAAAATGATGGAAAGGAAAATTGTGCTCAATTGACAGAAGAAGAATTCTATAAAATGTTTGACAAAAAATCTTTGAATGATGTGCATGACTGCAATGTTGTTGGTACGAATTCTATGAATATCCATGATGCTAACGATATGCAAAGCCATAAGCTTGGGGATGCTATATTTGATGAAGATGATATTTTTAGTCCCCCAAGTTTTGATGAGAAAAATTATTATGATGATATCATGCCTCCTATTTATGATGATTATATTGATGAAAGTGGATTTGAAGAGGTCATGACTTTATTTAATTATGAATCCACTATTTCGGAAGAGGTTTCAATTGATTATTATGAGAACAAAGTTGCGATCTATGATGATTATGTTGATGGCATGCATGCTATAAAGAATAATGATAATCATGTAACTTGTCCCCATGATTTTAATTTTCAATCACATGATAGTTATTTTGTTGAGTTTGCTCCCACCATTATGAATGAGAATAAATTTGCTTATGTGGAGAGTAATAAAATTTATATGGTTTTGTATCATGAAAAGAATGATTTATGTGATATCTATATTGTTGAATTCATTCATGATGCTACTGAAAATTATTATGATAGAGGAACATATGCTTGTAGATATTGCAATAATATCAGGTTTCCTCTCTATGTGTTGAAAATTTTGAGGTTGCACTTGTTTTGCCTTCCTATGCTACTTGATTCTTACTCCCATAAATTATTTTCTCCCGAAAATCCCTATGCATAGGAAGTGGGTTAGGCTTAAATGTTCTTTTCATGTGATTCACGATGCTCTCGTTATGTTTCAATTCTTTACTTTTATGTGAGCATCATTGAAATCATCATGACTAGCTTAAAAGGATTTAAAGAAAATCGCTTGTTGGGAGACAACCCAACATTTTTACCTAATGTTTTTGTGTGTTCACATGATTAAGCTACTGTAGTAATCATTTTTTATAGCTTTTGTTTCTGTGCAAAAACAAAAAAAATTGCTTCCAGTAACATAATTGTTTAAATTCACTCGAGCGTCGAAAAATTCTGATTTTTTTACAGATGATTGTACAAATTTCCTACGTTGCCCTAATTTTTCACAATTTTTGGAGTTAAAGAAGTATGGTTAGAGTATGGATTACTACAGACTATTCTGTTTTTGGCAGATTCTGTTTTCAATGCATAGTCTGCTGGTTTCCTAGTTTCTATGCCTTATATTGCTCAATATAAATTGTGGAACTGATAAGGTACAGTAGGAATTGTGTGAGAACAATCATGAATCTTGTCTTTGACATTACCAAAGTGAATGATTTGTCTTTATCATACTAATCTATCTCACGAAGTTCCGTTAAGTTTTGTGTGATTGAAGTTTTCATGTTTTGGGTGAGATATGGATATGAGGAGAATAAGGAGTGATAAGACCCGAAGATTGGGTATGCCCAAGGCACCCCCAAGGTAATATTCAAGGAATATCCAAGCAACTAAGCTTGGGGATGCCCCGGAAGGCATCCCCTCTTTCGTCTCCAACATTATCGGTAACCTTACTTGGAGCTATATTTTCATTCATCACATGATATGAGTTTTGCTTGGAGCATCATTTTATTTTATTTGTATTTGCTTGCTGCTATTTAGAATAATGTTTTGTATATTTTATTTCAATAAAAATGTCAAGTATAGCCTTTGCCATGCTTATTTTGCAAGTCTATATGTGGCTGTTTGAAAACAGAAAGTTGCACGCTAATGCGTGAATTGTTAAAAAAATGTCAGGCGATAAAATGTTGGATCTTTTTGCATAGTAAGCTCTGATAAATTTTCTACAGTCTGCTAATTTTTCAGAATTTTTGGAGTTAGAGAAGTATGAATACTCTTGCATTCTTTACAGACTGTCCTGTTTTGGCAGATTGCTGTTATGTCTGCATTGTTTGCATATGTTTTCCTGTTTAATGATTCTATTTGAGGATACACTATTGAAGGATGCTTCTAATGCGACACTACGACCAGAGACCCTTTGACGAAATTGTGTGCGATGCAATAATCGCAAATGGTGGTGTAAAAAACCGTCAAAAAGGTGCAAAACGTTTGCGATGAAGGATGCATCAAACACGGTTCAGATTTTAGTTGTGTGTGCGATACAGGGGATATGGTTCACTTCAATTAACTATTTGCGATGAGGAAACACAAAATAAATGGGCAGCCAGATGAAGGTGTGTGCGATATACAGCATACGGTTCACTCAGATGAACTGTTTGTGATTAGGCAACAGAAAAGAAACGGTCAGCCATATCAAGGTGTGTGCGATATACGGATGCGGTTCACTCGGCCTTGTCATAAGTGTGTGACCTCTGTGGCAACCGTTCGCTCCCCACTAGCCTCTTTCTTGTATCGTGGCAACTGTCCACCGCCTCTTCGCCTTTCCCTCTCGATTTGGAACTCCTGTCGCACGCTCTTCCCCCCTCCATTTGCCTTCACCCTTTCCTTCTGCCATTGTTCGATCGTCTTCTCCATGGAGGGAATAGGACGGAAACAACCCCGTTATTCTTGACCCGATATGAAAGATGACGTGGTGGAGGAACTCATTGATCGGTGCGACGCCATCACCTCGGCTAGCATGGAAGGTTTGTTCAAGACCAATCTCGACTCAACGAATAACATCATTACAAGCAACCTAAGGGTCCAGGAGCAGTTTGATCTCCCCTATCTTCTTCGCCGTGATCCCGACGGAAGCCTCACCTTGTGCAAGTTGATGTCGCTTGATAATGATACGCGTGATTTTAAGATGCCATCGCTTGAGCATAAGGCTTGGGTAGGCGCAAATGGAGATTGGGCTACTTATATTGGATACAACTGCGAGTGGGAACTTGTGAATGTGTACACTCGTCACCGGGTTCCACTTCCAAAAATCTCAGAGTGCCCCGAAGTTGAGCACAATGGTATTCTACGTACATTCAAATACGATCGTGGTGACTGTCGTCTACGGAAGATAGCAATTTATCGAGTTCCCAACCGCTCTTGGGATTACACGAACTATGAAGTTGTTGCCATCTTCGACAAGCTTGTTGCCATCCTTGCTTCCACGACTCGATGGATATTGCTCAAAAATCAATTTTTGTACATGGATGAGTAATGTGATGCAATTCAATACGAGGGTCTTGTGTTTGTTGCCACCACTTGTGGTACTGTTTTTGCATGGAATCCTTATGGTGTCGGTACGTTTGTCTTCCAGTGTAATTATAATTGTTTCATCCACATGCATGCGGGTTAGCTTGCTAGTTTCCCTTTACTAATTAACCTTCCTGTGTTTCCCAAGTCCTGTGAACATTCCACCACCTATACTTGAAAAATTTTATGACCAAGGGGGAGATGACGATGGTGATGATCACGAGCATGACTGAAAGATCGTGGATGTCACCTAGAGGGGGGGGTGAATAGGCGTTTTAAAATAATTACGATTTAGGGTTGAACAAATGCAGAATAAACCTAGCGGTTAATTTGTCAAGCACAAAACCTAAAACAACTAGGCTCACCTATGTGCACTAACAACTTATGCTAAGCAAGACAAGCAACTATGTGATAGCAAGATATATGACAAGAAACAATATGGCTATCACAAAGTAAAGTGCATGAGTAAAGGGGCTCGGGTAAGAGATAACCAAGGCACGCAGAGACGATGATGTATCCCGAAGTTCACACCCTTGCAAATGCTAATATCCGTTTGGAGCGGTGTGGATGCACAATGCTCCCCAAGAAGCCACTAGGGCCACCGTAATCTCCTCACGCCCTCGCACAATGCAAGATGCCGTGATTCCACTAAGGGACCCTTGAGGGCGGTCACTGAACCCGTACAAATGGCAACCCTTGGGGGCGGTCACCGAACCCGTACACTTTGGCAACCCTTGGGGGCCGTCACCGGAACCCGTCAAATTGCTCGGGGCGATCTCCACAACCTAATTGGAGACCTTGACGTTTGCCCGGAGCTTTACACCACAATGATTGAGCTCCAAACAACACCAACCGTCTAGGGCGCCAAGGCACCCAAGAGGAACAAGCTCTAGGGTTCCCAAACACCCAAGAGTAATAAGCTTCTCAAACTTCACTTCCACGTATCACCGTGGAGAACTCAAACCGATGCACCAAAGTAATGGCAAGGGCACACGGAGTGCCCAAGTCCTTCTCTCTCGAATCCCACCGGAGCAACTAATGCTAGGGAGGAAAATGAGAGGAAGAACAAGAAGGAGAACACCAAGAACTCCAAGATCTAGATCCAAGGGGTTCCCCTCACATAGAGGAGAAAGTGATTGGTGAAAATGTGGATCTAGATCTCCTCTCTCTTTTCCCTCAAAAACTAGCAAGAATCCATGGATGGATTGAGAGTTAGCAAGCTCAAAGAAGGTCAACAATGGGGGCAAAAACGAGCTCAAGAGATAGGGAACCATTGGGGAAGAAGACCCCCTTAAATAGGTCCCCACGAATCTGCCCGTTATGTACAGAATAACATAGGAGCGGTACAACCTCTATGATCACTGGTACAACCGGTAACAGGCAATAAGCGGTACAACCGGTCCACAACCGCCCAACAACCGCACCACAACAGAGACCAGTACGGTGGTAGAGCGGTACATGACCGGTACAACCTCCGAACCAATTCTGGAGCGGTACAACCGCTCCAAACACTGGTTGTACCGGTCAAGCGGTACAACCTCTCCATGGGGCGGTACAACCTCTCTGTGAAAAACAGGCAATATCAAAACAACCACAACTTTCGCATACGAGCTCCGAATTCAACGAAACCAAGTTTGTTGGAAAGATAATGACAAGGGCTAACACAATCTTGAGAGAAATATCAATAAGCAGCAAATGATAAAAGGACCATAATAAAATGGTGAGAACCCTTCCTCGGATAAGACCGGTAAAACCTCCAACACCGAAAACATCATAGAAGACGCATGCGAACTCCGTTTTTGATGAACTCAAGCTTGTCATCAAGATGACCATAGGCTCTAAGACTCACAAAAGGAACCAAACAATAACCAAGAAAGATGATGCAAGGATGCAATGGTTTGAGCTCTCGACTAATGATACGATCAAGCTACTCCCTAGAGAGCCCCCCTTGATAGTACGGCAATCGATCCTACAACCCGGTCTCCCAACTACCACTATGAGACCGGTAAAATAGAAAACATATCAAGGGCAAACCTTTGCCTTGCACATAGTCCACTTGAGATAGATGATGACGATCTTGACTTCCTCAAGTTGGACCACCTTTCTTGATTGTGTTGGCTCGATGAAGACTAGTTGATTGCTCCCCCATACTCCACCATGGGTGAGCCACTCTTTGGCACATCTTCACAATTCCATTGACACCACAATGGACGACAAGCTTCAAGCTTGATTGCTCCCCCATACTCCATTATGGGTGAGCCACTCTTCGAGTTGCTCCACTTGAACTTGCATACTGCAAACTTGATGACGATCACCACTTGATGTCATCCTCCATGGTTTGTATGAGATCTTCCTCTTGACGCAAGACCATGGAAACATACCTAACCTCACAAAGAACTCTCACGTAGACCATGGGTTAGTACACAAAGCGTAATGGACAATGCTTACCATACCATGGGATCACTTGATCCCTCTCGGTACTTCTTCTACGCTTTGTGAGTTGATCAACTTGATTCACTCTTGACTTAGTCTTGATCAACACTGAATCTTTCCAACTCTCTTCATTTGGATGATGTCTTGAAGGTAAACATGAATGATCACACAATCTTATTCTTCAAGACATGCTTGCAATAAGCTCAACTCACACATGACCAATCTTTGGATAATTCCTTGAAAAGCACTTTGGCCATCTCAACTCACACATGACCAATCTTTGGATAATTCCTTAAAAAGCACTTTAGCCATCTCATAAACTCCTTGAAACGAACACATGGACTTCAAGACAATCCTATGGACAAATGCTTCAAATATAACTCAAGGTAACCGTTAGTCCATAGAGATTATCATCAATTACCAAAACCACACATGGGGGCACCGCATGTCCTTTCAATCTCCCCCATTTTGGTAATTGATGACAATCACTTTCAAGAGAGTTTATATAAGGAATTATTTATCACCATGCAATGCAACAACCAATAATGCATGTGTATGAGATGCAAATGCTTAGGTACAAAACCAAAGCAAGAGGAAAAAACTCTCTAAACTTATCCACAAAACTCTCTGAAACTTCTCCCCCATTGGCATCGATTGCCAAAATGGGCGAAAAGCTTAGAAGGCCAATATAAGTTGTGTTCCTCCATAAGTTGTGTATTTCTCAACAAGAGAGTGGAATGCCATACACATATCAAAATGTAATACTTGGAGGAAGACCAACTATATTGAGGCACCAAGATTGCTAAAGGAAGATATGCGACAAAGACATAACAAAGAGAGACACAAGCAATCAGAAGATACCAATTGAAGCAAGTAATCAATGGATATCAACTGAACCAATTAGACCAAACATCCTACGTGCCACAAGAATAAAGATATTATGATATGAGCAGAGGATTGTGCTAAAGAAACTAGAGAAGCTCCCCATGATTTGTGCACATCAATAATTTTTGTATTTGGATACAAAGTGCACAAAATAGGATCATAGCTCCCCCAAAATCAATAGAAACTTACAACAAGTGTAAGTGAGCATATAGGAAACAAAACCAAGGACTTGCAACAAACACATGGTTGAGCAACAAGTAAAAGAGGCAACTTAAGAAAGGGCTCAACCAAAATGATGTGTGTGAGTCAAGGCAAAACACTTGAGAAGACTAAAGTACAGATGAGCATTAAGCATCAATAAAGTCTTGAAAGAATGAGGCACATGGTGCAAGGCCTATCATTCCCACACACAACTAGAAAATGGGTTCACAAGCTTACTAATAAGCATATAAAGAACCTATGCTTGTGACAACCCGTCGTGAAGATAGAAGATGAAAGCCTCATCAAGACGAGGGATACCAATTAAGATGGCAAAAGCCTCGTAAAGATAAGCATGAGGAAAATAATCTTCACCACACAAGAGCGCATCAAGATGGAACGATAGAAGACACGCACTCAAGGCAAAAGCTTTCACGGAGCCACCAAAGAAATAACATAAGAAAGACAAGGTAGACGTGAAAGAAAGGATATCAACTAGATATGCAACTTATCTCAAGTGTATAGGATTCTAGGTAGACGAAATCATGATGATATATATCTACAAAGAAGGGTGTACACCCAAAATAGTTACAACACAAGGAACAAGACATCCAAAGGGATGTCATACATATACCAATAAGATATTTGCTTGGAAGCATAGCACATGGCTAGATATGGTCTTATTGTATATAAATGAATTCCTACCACACACCCATCAAAGACATCACAACTAGCAACAAGAGATCATTGTTGGGATGCTTTGAGAAAGGGAATAAGTATCACAAGAATGAATGAATAACATGCCATGATACAACCTACACAAGGTTGATGCAAGAAATGTGTGCATGAATAATATGAAGATACTTGTTACCGAGTTAACATTGGAAGGATGTAGTAGATACCAATTGAAGGTAGATAGTAGTTCATTGATCATCCTAGGTCGACTCCAATAATCACATGATGACAACACCTTCCTTGTGAGTGAGCCGAGCATCCAATGTATCTCCAATTGTTCCTAGAACAACAACACAAACAAAATGGTACCCAAACTCATTGGGACCAAAGAGTTAGAGAACCAACAATACATAGGACAAACTCCACATAAAAATGAGCATATAGATAAGGAAATGAATTTCATGCACATCTCATCCAATTAGAGACTTTGTGGAGTTTCCCTTATATATTGGGTCAAAGAAGGAAATCATTCCCAAGAAACTACATGAAGTTAATATGCATGCTCAAGACTTTCAAGAACCGATACCAAATGACAAAGAAATACCAAGTGAAGAAAAGATACCAAATAAATAAATCATCACTTGGAGGATATCAATAAAAGATACATCAAGGAATGAGATATCCATTGATACCCACTAAATAAAGGATATCAAACCCCCAAACGAGAGGATGGTTCCAAACAAACCAAGCTCTCTACAAAGTTTCATGATGGCACAAAGTACCCAAAAGAAACGACTTGCCTTCCACCGACACACACTTGATAAGGATCACAAGATGACTGTTTTATAGAAAATAGGATAGCTCCCCCAAGACTAGTGCATTATAGAGAATTTGCATTTGAATACAAAATGCACAAGGTGGGATCACCACTTTCACTATATCTAGAAAACACTAGACAAGATCAAGAAATAAACAAGATCCACAAATGGTATGGAAGACAAAGGGAGTTGACACATTCCTTGGCAAGATAAAAGGCAAATAAAGTCACAAGCCAATGTAAAGATGATCAATAAATTCTACCACACAAGTGAGTACCAATTGTCAAAAGACAAGAAGTAAATGGAAATAATTCCCGGTGGTAGATAGCAAGGATATCCAACATCATCTTTACACCAAACACAACCAAATTGCAACTTGTAGAGCCAACATGCCACCTAGGAACAAGATAATTTACAATATCAATTCTAGGTGACAGTATCTCAAATGTACACATTTTCTAGGCTTGTAATATGCACATAGCATATTATTCCCCCATAATGTGATACCAATAAAAACTTAACAAGAGGCAATAAGAGTATCCAACAAGAGATAACTAATGGACTACTTAGAATTTTAATTTCTCATGAGAAGACATACCACATAGCGACTAGATAATCTTGTAATATCAATACTAGATGATATTACTCATGTAAAAACATTTATAGGATTGTGAGGTGCACAAAGCACATCACTCCCCCATAATGGGATATTCCATTAATCTCTCACAAGAGCCAACTAAGAAATAAACAAGATGCAAAAGGCTCAACGCAAGACACACACGTACATGATGTGCAAACCAACACACACATACTTGATTGCTCAAGATAATTAAGTTGGAAGCACAACATATAAAAACACATGCAAGGAACAAAACCAAAACATGAAAGGGGGCAAGTAACTTTCAATGTAAGCAATTTAAGTACAAGTTACCGCAAGGAGGCATATTGGATATAAGATATAAACTTGACGATTCAATTGACTTGGCTTGAGACAATAAGAATGATGAAGTCCCCTTAATTCTTCATAATGTAGCCAAGTCTCCAATGACTTCCAACAACACCTATTGATCAAGTATGAGCTAGTTGGTCCCCAACCAAGTTGGGTCCTAAGAGGTTAGTCACAATAGGCTTGGCTACCCAAATGGTTCTTTTCTTGACACCACTTTGAGCACCAACAAATTTGGCAAACACATTGCCAACCTTATCCTTCCCAAGAGAATAGATATCATCAATTAGAATAGGGTTGGATAAGGTACCATTTGTGCATGAAGAAGCAACGTGACCTTTTTCACGACATAGGTAGCAATGTCTACTCTTTACTTTCTTCTCACTTGATTTCTCAACTTGAGAAGCATTTGCTTGAGTTTTCTTGGGAAGAGGCCTTTCTTAAACTTGAGGTTGAGAATGAGAGTGTACTTGTGGCCGCTTCCCTTGTTGCTTGTCACTAATGGGCTTCTTCTTCAATGGGCAAGATCTAACATGATGCCCTTCTACTTTGCACTTGAAGCAAACAATCTTGGCCGAATTCTTGACTTGTTCTTGGCCCTTCTTTTTGTTCACCTTGGACTTCTTCTTCTTGTTGGAGTTTAATCCAAGTCCACCTTTGTCATTGGGGTATTTTTGCACACTCAAGATATTGTTGAGTGGATTTCCCTTCATGACTCTTTTCCAAGTCTTTCATCAAAGAAGTGACTTGGGCCTTGAGCTCTTTGATTTCCTCTACATGGTTAGTCCCAACACAAGTACTAGAGGAAGTATAAGCTTCATCGTTAGAGCAACAAGGCAAGGAAAGAAATTCATCACAAGATGTACCAATATTGTGAGTAGATGAATTACAAGGACTAGCACATGGCAATATAGCATTTTGACTAGAAGTAGTGCTAGTATCCACATGAGGCTCACTAGATGTTACCTTAGCAAGCATGGCCTCATGAGCTATCTTTAGCACATTATGGGATACTAGAAGATCATCATGAGAGCTTGAGAGCTTTTCATGGCTTTCTTCCAATTTCCCATAATTGCTAGATAGCAACTCAAGTTGAGCCCGTAGCTCAATGTTCTCCTTCAAAATGGATGCTTCACAAGTAATAGAGTTAGTAGCACAGGCATCATCATTAACAACAATAGGAGAGGACAACATGGCAAGATCTTTTAAATAAGAAGCTTCAAGTTGATCATGAGACTCGATGAGTTTGATGAGCTCACCCTTGATGACCCTTGAGCCATTTTCGAGGTGCTCAAAATCCTCAAGGAGTCTAGCATGAGCAACTTCAAGCTTAGCATTTTTAGTTTCAAAAACATTGGCCACCTCAAGAGCTCTATCATGATATTCCTTAACTCTAGATAATTCTAGAGCAAAAGTCTCCTCAAGAGATTCCTTGGTGGTTTGTTCATGTTCAAGAGCTTGAGAGAGGTCTGCAATCTCATTAGCGTAATCACGCTCATGACCTTCCATTTTATCAATGGTGACCTCATGCTCCCCAAGACGAGATTCCAACTCTATCAATATATTTCTTGCCCTCAATTGCAATAGATATGATTTCCATGAAGTTGGAACGAGCAATTTTATTCTTAAGAAGAGCTTTAAAAATCATTTCCCCCTTAATTTTTAAGGAGGCAACATCATCATTCTCTTCATCATAATCAACATCATCATCACTCTTGCCATCATCAATATCATCACAAGATATATTTGGATTCAAAGTGGGAGATACCTTTGAAGCCTTGGCCATAAGGCAAAATGCAATAGATGGTGATGTAGGATCCCTTGAAGCACCATTCAAGACCACATCTTGTTCCATGGAGTGTTGGGTTTCCTCTACATTGTTAGCATAACAATTCGAGGAAATATATGCATTTTTATCATGGCAACAAGACAAACATATCATCATAAGATTTAGTCAAGCAATTTCTACATGATATGCAAGAACTATCAACACAAGCATGTGAAACATTTGGAGTGCTCGGAGTGCTAAAGTCCAAAGATGAAGCATTGCAATAAGAAAGTGATGAAGGATTATTAACAATAAGCCCACTATCATCATTGCAATGTACACCACTACTCACCATGTCATTACCTTGTGGCAACCCACATGTAGGTGAAGTAGAAGAAGTTGAGAAGGCAACACGAACAGAGGTGGAGGGAGAACAATCATCCCCGCAAATCTTGGACACACCATATTTATCTTGAAGCTTTGTCCACAACTCATGAGCATCCCAGAACAGCATGAGTTGAAATATAACTACATTGCTCAAAGAATCGAAAAGCACATTAGAAGCTTGAGCATTGAGATAAGAGTTTTTCTCATCCTCTAAAGATAATCTTTGGGGATCCTTTGGAGGAGAAAAACCCATATCTACAATTCGCTCCAAATTTGGGTCCATGACCCTGAAGAGATTAAGCATGCCAATTACCCAAACATCAAAATTTGTGCGATCGAAACTAAGAGTGTCAGAGAATCCTAATCCCCTTGTCGACATCTTTACCCTCTAGGCGGTTAAGCCTTACAAGGAGAGACGAGGCTCTGATACCAATTGAAAGATCGTGGATGTCGCCTAGAGGGGGGGTGAATAGCCGTTTTAAAATAATTACGATTTAGGCTTGAACAAATGCGGAATAAACCTAGCGGTTAATTTGTCAAGCACAAAACCCAAAACAACTAGGCTCACCTATGTGCACTAACAACTTATGCTAAGCAAGATAAGCAACTATGTGATAGCAAGATATATGACAAGAAACAATATGGCTATCACAAAGTAAAGTGCATGAGTAAAGGGGCTCGGGTAAGAGATAACCAAGGTACGCAGAGACGACGATGTATCCCAAAGTTCACACCCTTGCAGATGCTAATCTCTGTTTGGAGCGGTGTGGAGGCACAATGCTCCCCAAGAAGCCACTAGGGCCACCGTAATCTCCTCACGCCCTCGCACAATGCAAGATGCCGTGATTCCACTAAGGGACCCTTGAGGGCGGTCACCGAACCCGTACAAATGGAAACCCTTGGGGGCGGTCACCAAACCCGTACACTTTGGCAACCCTTGGGGCGGTCACCGGAACCCGTCAAATTGCTCGGGGCGATCTCCACAACCTAATTGGAGACCCCGATGCTTGCCCGGAGCTTTACACCATAATGATTGAGCTCCAAACAACACCAACCGTCTAGGGCGCCAAGGCACCCAAGAGGAACAAGCTCTAGGGTGTCCAAACACCCAAGAGTATAAGCTTCTCAAAATTCACTTCCACGTATCACCGTGGAGAACTCAAACTGATGCACCAAAGCAAGGGCAAGGGCACACGGAGTGCCCAAGTCCTTCTCTCTTGAATCCCACCAGAGCAACTAATGCTAGGGAGGAAAATGAGAGGAAGAACAAGAAGGAGAACACCGAGAACTCCAAGATCTAGATCCAAGGGGTTCCCCTCACATAGAGGAGAAAGTGATTGGTGGAAATGTGGATCTAGATCTCCTCTCTCTTTTCCCTCAAAAACTAGCAAGAATCCATGGAGCGATTGAGAGTTAGCAAGCTCAAAGAAGGTCAACAATGGGGGCAAAAACGAGCTCAAGAGATAGGGAACCATTGGGGAAGAAGACCCCCTTAAATAGGTCCCAACGAATCTGCCCGTCATGTATAGAATAACATAGGAGCAGTACAACCTCTATGATCACCGGTACAACCGGTAACAGGCAATAAGCGGTACAACCGGCCCACAACCGCCCAACAACCACACCACAACAGAGACCAGTCCGGTGGTAGAGCGGTACATGACCGGTACAACCTCCGGACCAATTCTGGAGCGGTACAACCACTCCAAACACCGGTTGTACCGGTCAAGCGGTACAACCTCTCCATGGGGCGGTACAACCTCTCTGTGAAAAACAGGCAATATCAAAACAACCACAACTTTCGCATACGAGCTCCGAATTCAACGAAACCAAGTTTGTCGGAAAGCTAATGACAAGGGCTAACACAATCTTGAGAGAAATATCAATAAGAAGCAAATTAGAAAAGGACCATAATAAAATGGTGAGAACCCTTCCTCGGATAAGACCGGTAAAACCTCCAACACCGTAAACATCATAGAAGATGCATGCGAACTCCGTTTTCGATGAACTCAAGCTTGTCATCAAGATGACCATAGGCTCTAAGACTCACAAAAGGAACCAAACAAGAACCAAGAAAGATGATGCAAGGATGCAATGGTTTGAGCTCTCGACTACTGATACGATCAAGCTACTCCCTAGAGAGCCCCCCTTGATAGTACGGCTATCGATCCTACAACCCGGTCTCCCAACTACCACTATGAGACCGGTAAAATAGAAAACATATCAAGGGCAAACCTTTGCCTTGCACATAGTCCACTTGAGATAGATGATGACGATCTTGACTTCCTCAAGTTGGACCACCTTTCTTGATTGTGTTGGCTCGATGAAGACTAGTTGATTGCTCCCCCATACTCCACTATGGGTGAGCCACTCTTTGGCACATCTTCACCATTCCATTGACACCACAATGGACGGCAAGCTTCAAGCTTGATTGCTCCCCCATACTCCATTATGGGTGAGCCACTCTTCGAGTTGCTCCACTTGAACTTGCACACTGCAAACTTGATGACGATCACCACTTGATGTCATCCTCCATGGGTTGTATGAGATCTTCCTCTTGACGCAAGACCATGGAAACATACCTAACCTCACAAAGAACTCTCACGTAGACCATGGGTTAGTACACAAAGCATAATGGACGATGCTTACCATACCATGGGATCACTTGATCCCTCTCGGTACTTCTTCTATGCTTTGTGAGTTGATCAACTTGATTCACCCTTGACTTAGTCTTGATCAACATTGAATCTTTCCAACTCTCTTCATTTGGATGATGTCTTGAAGGTAAACATGAATGATCACACAATCTTATTCTTCAAGACATGCTTGCAATAAGCTCAACTCACACATGACCAATCTTTGGATAATTCCTTGAAAAGCACTTTGGCCATCTCAACTCACACATGACCAATCTTTGTATAATTCCTTAAAAAGCACTTTAGCCATCTCATAAACTCCTTGAAACCAACACATGGACTTCAAGACAATCCTATGGACAAATGCTTCAAATATAACTCAAGGCAACCGTTAGTCCATAGAGATTATCATCAATTACCAAAACCACACATGGGGGCACCGCATGTCCTTTCAATGACCCATATACTCAGTGGCACCTGGCAACTTATTCCGATGGATCACCTCTTCTTGTCTGTATACATGGCACTGCTGATGTTACTAAGGAAGCATGTGTTGTCTCGCATGGTCGCACTCCTCGGACCTATTCCAACATCTGTTGCAGGGTATTCGGCTAGCGCCAACACCTTCTCCCTGGTTCAGTATTGATAGTCTTGGATAAGACTCGCTCTTCCTTGGACAAAACTATCAAATGATGGTGAAAGGCGATCTAGCTGCTGTTGACACAACGTTACTACCATTTATGAGAAGCAACTGTATCTATACCTCGGACATTCCTATGCTTCCCTACTGTGGCTATCACAATATGGGTGTTGAAATAGGCCGCTTCAGCCTGGATGATCAGTCCTGCGTTGGTCTTGAAATTGACAGTAACTGACCCTTCCCAGAGAATAACTTCTGGTTCAAAGCAAGCGTTTCCAACGCCGACGAGTAGTTGAGCTGAAGTTCATTTCATCGCTTTCTTATTTGTTGTGTGAGAAAAACTTTACTTTACTAGAATGTTTTGTTGGAAATGATCTATAATCCAACATGTATCCTCGTTGTCGTTGTGGGTTGATGACTTGTTGTATGTAATCAATGGTACATTTGCATATGCGTCCATCAATTCACGCCTGCTAGTGGTGTCCATATGAACAGTGCTAGTGATTTTAGTTCCAAAAATTATATAGTGCTAGTGATTTTTAGCTACATATTTTGACAAATCGCAGTGTTACAAGGTTGACAAATGGCAATGTTACTAGATAAACAAATGTCAATCTTTCTAGTTTGACAAATGGCAACATACCCAATATGACAGATGCTAATCTTACCCAATTGTTTCTACGTGGTTGCACACGGGTCATCCAAAACAACCGTTTGCGTTGAAGGGATGCACAAATCCTGCACTGCAAACTTTCCCTTGATTTAAGGGGGAAGACCATAGCTCTCACTTTGCATACAGGTGTTCTATCTAAAACGTTTGCGATCAAGAGCTGCACAAATCCTGCTCAGCACATTTTCCCTTGGCTTCTTGGGGAAGCTGTCGGTTTGCATACGGGTGTTCTAACTAAAACGTTTGCGACGAGTGTTTTATATTTAAAAACCATTGAAGTTATTTTCAAAAGAAAATCGTTTGATAAGTCTACATTAAGAGAGAAAAACACAAGTTCATTCAAACCATATCTTTCATTTAGTCACACTGTGAATTTATATTCATATGATCGAGAATTTGAGATACAATATTAAACCCCAAAAAAACTATTTTCGGCGGCGGCGTGGGCGGGGTGCCACGCCGTCGTTGTCGTTGTCGTCCTCCGACTGGCGGCTAAGGACCGGCAGTTTTTGTGGCGAGATCAAGGTGCTTCTCGGTAAAGGCATCCAAGGATTCCAGCCGGTTGAAGAAGGCCAACGTCATAATGTCCTCACTGACCTTGTAGATACCTATGTACATGATTCGCTCGTACACGTGGATGTGTAGGTCGACGAATTCTTGCAGGACGAGGCGCCTCACGGCGAGCGCGACCTCCAGGTGGACATTCTTCATGGCATCGGTGGGCAGTCGCAGGGCCACCAGTGCTTGAAAGAGGTTCCGACCATGGAGGCCGGTTAGGGTGGCAGGCAATGAGGAGCCCGGGCGCGCGGCCTGGAGGAGTACGTGCAGAGTGGAAACACAAATCTTCGAGATATCTTCAGCACTCCGGAACAAATGAATAGAGAGAGGTGAGTGATTAAGAGGTGCACCAGCATGAGAAAACATTTGAAACAAGGAAAGGAATGTGATCGACAAAGCTTGGATTGAATCCACCGGAGAAGAAAAGAGAACGAAGAATGATAACTTGAAGCTCCGTTAGTATCTTCCTGAGAATCATCGGATAAGAACATCGAAAGAAAAGAATGGAGAGACTTCCCATCAATAAAAAAAGGATTCTTGAATAAGAAATCTGAGTCCTTGAAGAAAAGGGTGGGAGGGGGGGAAAAAACAAAGAGAACTTGCGACGGATGACACAAACACCGTTGAGAAAACTAACAGTTTAACATGCAAATGGGAAAAAGGATAGGATCATCTTGAAGAGAAGTGCGCCGGCTGAAAAGAATTAACATGACAACCTCGATGAACGAAAGGATTAGAACTCCTATAGAAATATGAGAACACCATTTAGAAAAGGTATGGAATTAAGACTTGACATCGAAGCAAGTCGAATACCACAACTCAAAACAAAACAAAGGATTTGGCTTGCAGGATAAGCCGGAACAAACATATGATAGACCCCAAATCGTATCATGTGTCTGTTGGAAAGATATTCTAGGAGCTACTTGAATTCCCACCTATAAACTCCCGAAACTTTCTGGTTATGCAATCTGGTGTTGGGGATACAAGGGAAGCATAATATCTCACCCGAACTAACAATCCCTACATCCAGCTGTATCCATCCGTCAACACATAACCAAGAAACCTTCGGAAATCGTGTACCTCAACCTTCGAAAAGCATCTGTTATATGAGTTATGGCAATACTCCCGAAATCCCGCCCCAGTACTGGGTGGCGTCGAGGTTATCTCACCAACAACTGCATAAAAGAGATTTTCGATGTCGGCGAACTCAGGTATTCCAGAACTGCAACGATAAAATTGTGACGACAACACCTCGGAGCTCAACTCCCCGGGACACTGCCACAACCCCTAAATGTCGGGAGGCACCAAGAACAATGTTCCCGTCACAAGAATATCAGAACGATTCCAAGATACCCGCGTGATCCTAAAAAAATATTCGTGAAATTTGAGGAGAGAAAAGTCAAAACTTCTACGTCAGGAAGCCTCACCAGAGCGACGAAGGGACTGAAGAATAAAAAGAATCCTACTCTCCGATATATATAATCCTAAGACTCAAAACATTTTGTTCTAGATTCAACAACGTCAGCGATTCGATCAAGCATGGGGCTCCTAAGTCGGGGATGGCTCTGATTACCAACTTATAACGCCCACGATGCGGCTATATCTCCCACGTGTCGAGGCACGACTTAGAGGCATAACCACATGGTTGTTTTGTCGCAAGAGGGGTAATCTTCACACAATCCCCTGTACTGAATAAGAAAAGGGATAAAGAGTTGGCTTACAATCACCACTTCACACAAATAACAAGTTAAACATACATCATCCAGAGTACAATCAAGGTCCGACTACGGAACCAAAATAAAAGAAGACAACCCCAAATACTAGATCTGCGATCGTCCCAACTGGGCTCCACTACTGATCATCAAGAAAACGAAACATAGTAACGACTAAGGTCCTCGTTGAACTCCCACTTGAGTTCGCTAGCATCACCTGCACTGGTATCATCGGCACCTGTAACTATTTGGAAGTATTCGTGAGTCACGAGGACTCATCACACTACTAGGAAAAGGGTTATAGCTAATATGGACATTAATGGCGCACCACATATGTGGTGCGCCACTGCTATATAGTAGTGGCGCACCATGTGTAGGTACACCATTAATGTCCATATCACTAATGGCGCACCACACCACGGTGCGCCACTACTAACATTTTTTTCAAAACTAGTAATGGTGCACCAGGGCATAGTGCGCCATTATTAGTTTTAACTAGTAATGGCGCACCACACACTCTATGCGCCACTACTAACTATTTTTTTACTTTTTTTTCAAAACTAGTAATGGCGCACCAGTGTATAGTGTGCCATTACTAGTTCAAACTAGTAATGACGCACCACAACCATGGTGCGCCACTACTAACATTTTTTTGCAAAAACTAGTAATGGCACACCACGTAACAGGTGCGCCATTAGTAACCAGGGTTACTAATAGCGCATTGTTAGGTGGTGCACCATTACTAACTTTCTTTGCACCCCCCTAGTGGACCGCCTTTTCAGTTTTAGAAAAAATAAAAGAAAATGATGGAAATGTCAAAAAAATAAAAGAAAATAAGTTCCCCATGTGATATGTGGTCTAGTTGTTGGGAAAATTTACAAATATGAATTTTGACTTTATTTGGAAAATCTCTCTGGAATTTAGTAAAATGGGCATAACTTTTGCATACGAACTCGGATTAAAAAGTTTTTATATGAAAAATCATCTACTCGAAAAGTTACATCCGTTCAAATTTTCAGAATCCCCAAAAACCTAACAGAATGAAAGATACAGGGCTTTTAAGATCTAGAGGGGGAAAAATGAAAAAAAATCAAACTTAGTAGTGGCGCACCATTTGCTAGGTGCGCCACTAGTAACAACAAAATTTGGTTTCAAATTTTTTTTTGGATTTTTTTAAAATATGATACGTAGTATGACCGTGAAGTTTAAAATATTTTTTCAAAATTTCATCACACTCATGAACATGAAGAAAGTCCTAGACATCAACAAGGTTTAATAGGATTGATATGATAGATATATCAACAAGTGCCTGTTAAGTGAGTTGGTGTTGGGGTTGGATAGAACTGCGAAGTGCCATTACTATTTGTTCCTAGTGGCGTGTTAATAGTGGCGCACCTATAGTGCGCCATTAATGGCAAAAATAGGTGCGCCACTAATTAGCCTTTTCCTAGTAGTGGCAATCTCACACCCCCGAGATCAAGACTATTTAAGCTTATGGGTAGGATAGGGTAATGAGGTGGAGCTGCAGCAAGCGCTAAGAAAATATGTTGGCTAACATACGCAAATAAGAGTAAGATGAGAAACTACGCAACGGTCGAAAAGCTATAAGTGATCAAGAAGTGATCCTGAGACTACTTACGTTCAAACATAACCCAAGACCGTGTTCACTTCCCGGACTCCGCCGAAAAGAGACCATCACGGCTACACACATGGTAGATTCATTTTAATTAAGTCAAGTGTCAAGTTCTCTACAACCGAATTCCCATCTGCCACATAACCGCGGGCACGGCTCTCGAAAGTTTATACCCTGCAGGGGTGTCCCAACTTAGCCCATCACAAGCTCATGATCCGCCAAGACAATCCTCCATCGCGGGACACCCGATCAGACTCAGAATCCCGGTGCACAAGACATTTCGACAATGTTAAAACTAAACCAGCAAGACCGCCGACTGTGCCGACAAATCCCGATAGGAGCTGCACATATCTCGTTCTCAGGGCACACCGGATGGGACAAGCTACGAGTAAAACCAGCCCTCAAGTTTCCCCGAGGTGGCCCCATAGGTTGCCCATTTCGAACCAACACTCAGAGGAGCACTAGCCCGGGGGGGAGGGGTGGGTTAAAATAAAGATGACCCTCGGGGTCGTGACCCCAAGGGAAAGTTATAGGTTGTTAGGCAAATGTAAAACCAAGGTTGGGCCTTGCTGGAGGAGTTTTATTCAAAGCGAACTGTCAAGAGGGTCCCATACCCCTCATCGTGTTAGGGACGCAAAATCAAGGAACATAACACCGGTATGACGGAAACTAGGGCGGCAAGAGTGGAACAAAACACCAGGCATACGACCAAGCCTTCCACCCTTTATCAAGTGTATAGATACATTAATTAAATAAGAGGTAAAATGATACCCCAACATATCCATGTTCCAACATGAAACAATCTTCAACTTCACTTGCATCTAACAACGCTATAAGAGGGGCTGAGCAAAAGCGATAAAATAGCCAAACAACGGTTTGCTAGGAATGTGGGTTAGAGGCTTGACATGGCAATATGGGAGGCATGATAAACAAGTGGTAGGTAGCGCGACATAGTGATAGAGCGAACAACTAGCAAGCAAAGATAGAAGTGATATCGAGGGTATGGTCATCTTGCCTGAAATACCGCTAGGAAGAAGAACGAGTCCATGAAGAAGACAAACAGACATTGTCGAACGGATCCTCACAAACGCAACGTTACCGGAACTAACAAGAAGAAGCAACACCAGAAAGAAGCAAACAACATGGTAAACAACCATCAGATAAACATGGCATGATGCACAATCAATCATGTTGCATGTCCGGTTTAAAGAGGCATGGCATGGCAAAGTGCAACAAACAATACTACAAATTAAGTGGAGCTCAATATGCAACGATATTGACGAAACACCACATTCTTTTATTTAGTTTTCTCCCGGTTATGTACCCAACAAAATTAAATGTTACTAAACATGGCAAGGGGTGAAGCATATGAAAACTACCTATCTAGGCAAGTTTAAATTAGGCCGGAACAACAAACAACAAATCCAGAAAATCTTCATATGTAAATTTTAGAGTTGGTACTGTTCTGACCTAAACCATATTTTATAGTTATTAAACATGCAAGATAAGTGCACCATGTTAAACTAGGCATTTTTCTACCCCATTTACATACAAAGTTTATTAAATTGGAGCTACGGTTATTTAGTTATGAAATAAACTATTTTAACATGTCATATAAGCAAATTTAAACAAACACCATTTCAAACATTTTTAACATGCATGAAAGCAGCATATTATGAAACTAGACGAAATTCTAAGCAAGTTACATGTTTACATCATTTTAATCCGATGAACTATTTGTGAGTTATTAAATACATAAAGTTTAGGGGCTAATCTGTAAAACTGCACTCTCCCGAAATAGGAAAAAACGTTGGAGTGAAAAAAGCATACGCGGGCCAAAACTGTTGGCCCGCTAGTGCACAGGGGATCTTGGGCGACTGCTCACGTAGCGGGCCATGGCCCAGGACGACGAGGCCGGGTCTAGAGGTGGGCCTTGACGCAGTGCAGCAGAAACAACCCAAGGAGAAGAGGCCGCGCACGCGATGCAGGCCCAGGAGCGCAAAACATAGGGTGGGGGGTCTTGCGCGGGCGTGCTGGGCCTGGCGCTCGGTCAACACGGGCGCTGGAGGCGTCGGCCCCCTGTTCGAAGCAGAGGCGCTGGCCGCGAATGACAATGGCGGCAGCTGGAACTTCAGCAGGCGACAGGGAGGCCTGCAGGAGGTGGATGGCGGCGGGGATATACCGGATCTGATGAGGGGAGCCGGTCCTCGATGGTGGGAGTCGAATAGGATGACGGCGGCTCGGCTCCTGTGAAGAAATACAGAGAGCTTGTGAGTTCAGAGAGGAGAGACAAGTCAAAGAAAGGAGGGAAGAACGGGCGCAGCTTGGCTGACCAGAGACTCGCCAGAAGCGTGCGGGCACGGCGGCTGGAGGGCAAGAGAAACCCCAGGCGCTTGGGGCTGCACTGGTTGCTGCTGGTACTGCTGGCGACGAAGGCGAGGGACTTGGCGAAGGAACGGCGACGCAGCAGGGACACAGTGGGAACGGTGCAGGAATGGAGGTAGGGCACAGATTTGGCCGGTCTTGGTGGTGTACGTCGCGATGACGAGAACAACAGCGGCCATGTCGAACTCCTGCTACAACAAGTACAAGGAGAAAGAGAGATATGAGAAAGAGCAACAGGGAAGGCAAGGTGCGCGGGAGGAAGGAGAGGGACGGCCTGGGTGCTGGTCTTGGCAGTTTTGGGCGGCGGATGGAGCAGCTCCGGCGGTGGCGCTCGGGATGAGCAGGGATCGACCCCCGACTCTCTCTCTCTCTCTTGCGGGTGTCCCTGGTTGGAGGGGATGGATCGATGGAATTGGTAGGTTGCGGTTGGCCCGATCTGGAAAACTAGGAGGAAGGTGGTGGCTTCGATTGGTGGTTTGGATCGGGAGGGGATCCCAACGAGGAGGAGATAGTGGGCTGGCGGCGGCAGAGGATGGGACTAGTCCCTAGAAGTTAGGGTTATGCAGTTTATATAGGTAGGGGATTTGGGTAGGGGTTAACTCGGTCCGTCCGATCGTAATCGGGCAGTCGAAAAAAATAGGTAGGGAGTCCAAATAAGAAAACGGAGATGTTTTATAGATGTTAGGGGATGATCCGGACCCAACGGTAACGATAGTCCGGTTCGGGTTCGGGGAAGTTTCGAACATGGGCGAGGGGTCAATGCACTGTGCAAAAGAGGGGTTAGAGGGCTGAGATGAGAAGGAATGAGTGCACCCCGGCAACTGTTTCCAGAGACCAAAAACGTCCGACGGTTTGACCAACTATACTGCCGCTATAGATATCCGTTGGGGCATCAAACAAACTCTGAATCCGACGAAACTTGGCAGGAGGCCTACTGACAACATAACAACACAGCATGCCAACTTTCATCCCATTCTGAGAACATTTTCCAGCCACTTATAAAATAATATTTTGGAGGTGCCGCGGGTGCGTGCAAGTGTGTCTGGGCTCAGAACGGACAACAGAGAGAACTGGGGGAAACCGGACGGATGCAAGTTTCGAAAACATGCAGATGCAATGCGGATGATGACATGGCAAGATGAAACACGCAAGCGAAAGACAAGGCGACAACAGGGAATAACTGGAAAACACCTGGCGCATCGGTCTTGGGGCATCAGAACACTCCACCACTACGAGAGGATCTCGTCCCGAGATCTAGGATGGCACCGGAGGGAAACGGGAGAGAAGAGAAGAGGTAGAACTAAGTTGCTTCTTTGACAAACAAGTGAAACCAAAGAACCTTGAGAGGTTGAACACTTGAAAGAAGAATACAATGGAGATGATCAAACTTGAAAACAGTCCGTTAGAAAAGAGGAACAAGGAACATTGCGAAAACCTTATGGGTTGAAAGACATGAATGAAGAGCTCCAGCATCAAGAAAGGACATGTAGTCACTCCGGTTGAAACGGAATAAGCAAGGAAAGAACATGATCTTTGATAAAGCGAGATGATGGATAGAAGGGAGTTAAATGACAATGACTCCAGAATGAGTGAATAGAATCTAGATTAATGGAACGAACAGAACGGAGAAAAAAAATGATAACTCCTCCCACAAATGAATTTGAACGAAACATCCTTACGAAGAAGGCTTGAACGGAGTTGTTGAAAAATCAACAACGAAAACAATAAGCTGCTTGTGGGCTTATAAAAACATCTCAAAACTTGAGGTGAACTTCTGCCACAAACGGAAACAAGATTTGATTGCAAGCTAGAAAAGATAGAAAGCTTCTTCCACCAAGGTGATAAGGATAAAACTTCGATCATAGATAATCACCACAAAGAGCAACTTTCCCAATGGAAGGCTTTAGGTGAAATCTATACCAAGATAACTCCAAGGAAGAAAATGATGGGTTTAAATATCTCATTCCTGACAACTTGTTAATCACGAACCATGAAGGAAACTGTCAAAATGACATAAGACCACCTCAAAAAATAAATTGGAAAGAATTGCACTTCGGAATGCAAGATGAAGAATGCTTGAACTCCTCAAAACAAACATGTGTTGATCACCATGTTTAATTTAGAGTATGGCTTGGCGGATCATAACTTCGAGAGAAAAACTTGAAGAACAATTAAAAATGAAAGGAATCCTTGACGAACCACCATGTAGCCCCATGAAGAACTCCGGTAATAAAAGGATGATAAAATGAAAGAGAAATTGAGAACACAAGGTGAAGCATTGCAATGATTTAGATGGAGCTTCGTGACGAGATAATGCGGAAAACTTGGAACTCCGGAGAAGAAAAGATGAAGCATCTCGAATCGAGAAATGTGACATGATGAAGAACTCTGGAAAGAAGAAACTAGATCACTTGGATGAAACGATAATAAGAATTATGTTATGCGTATCCTTCATCAATTTAAATTGATGACAAGAAATGGATATGGCATACTACTTATTCTCGTGGAAAGGATTAAGAGAGATATAGCGTAAACTTGAGAAAAGTCTTCAACGATCTACCCGTAGGATTGGAAAGAATGAATGAATTGATATGATAACCAAGGAAGAGAACTCTGGAACGAACCACCATAAAGATTAAAAGAACAAACAAAGAAAACAAACGCATCAGCAGGAAGAATTGGAAAATGAACGAAGATACTTGAGAAGAATTTAGATACAAGTGAAACGAAGGGATCATGAACTGACCAGACAATACTTGAGTGAAGCACCGGTACGATTAGGAGAAAGAGAGCTGAAAACTGGAATGAATAATTCTGAGATGATGGGCTCCAGAGAATGAACTGAAAAGACTCCTGAATTGCTCGGGATGGGTGAAAAGAATTCTCACAATAGAAAACAATTATGAGAGGATGGCATCAAGCTTGAACTACGCATCTTTGGAAGAACGGGTAATGATTTAAGAGGAACTCTTCTTCGGTCTTCAAAATCCGAGAATGACGATGAGAAACACCACCATGAATTGTTGAGGCACTCCGGAATGAAAATTAGAAAGGCTGAACCCACGATGAAAATAATTTGAAAGATCTTGGAGAAAGACATTTGACTGATGATAACTCATACTTACGTCAAACTTTAAAAAGGAATTTGAGAACAACTTCGAAAAGAATTAGAAGAGTCAGGTAAGATCCTGGGCAAAGACCTGTGGGTTAGGGCCCACTCAAAAGAAACACCGTTGAACGATTTAAAAAAGAGATTGCCGATTAAATGAAATGGCTTGAATGAGATAACATCCTCGAAAGAACTTGAACGAATGCAGAGTGGAAACACAAATCTTCGAGATATCTTCAGCACTCCGGAACAAATGAATAGAGAGAGGTGAGCGATTAAGAGGTGCACCGGCATGAGACAACATTTGAAACAAGGAAAGGAATGTGATCAACAAAGCTTGGATTGAATCCACCGGAGAATAAAATAGAACGAAGAATGATAAATTGAAGCTCCGTTAGTATCTTCCTGAGAATCACCGGATAAGAACATTGAAAGAAAAGAATGGAGAGACTTCCCATCAATATAAAAAAGGATTCTTGAATAAGAAATCTGAGTCCTTGAAGAAAAGGGTGGGAGGGCAGGAAAAACAAATACATCTTGGGACAGATGACACAAACACCATTGAGAAAACTAAGAGTTTAACTTGCAAATGGGAAAAAAATGATAGGATCATCTTGAAGAGAAGCGCGCTGGCTGAAAAGAATTAACATGACAACCTCGATGAACGAAAGGATTAGAACTCCTATAGAAATATGAGAACACCGTTTAGAAAAGGTATGGAATTAAGACTTGACATCGAAGCAAGTCGAATACCACAACTCAAAACAAAACAAAGGATTTGGCTTGCAGGATAAGCCGGAACAAACATATGATAGACCCCAAATCGTATCATGTGTCTGTTGGAAAGATATTCTAGGAGCTACTTGAATTCCCACCTATAAACTCCCGAAACTTTCTGGTTATGCAATCTGGTGTTGGGGATACAAGGGAAGCATAATATCTCACCCGAACTAACAATCCCTACATCCAGCTGTATCCATCCGTCAACACATAACCAAGAAACCTTCGGAAATCGTGTACCTCAACCTTCGAAAAGCATCTATTATATGAGTTATGGCAATACTCCCGAAATCCCGCCCCAGTACTGGGTGGCGTCGAGGTTATCTCACCAACAACTGCATAAAAGAGATTTTCGATGTCGGCGAACTCAGGTATTCCAGAACTGCAACGATAAAATTGTGATGACAACACCTCAGAGCTCAACTCCCCGGGACACTACCACAACCCCTAAATGTCGGGAGGCGCCAAGAACAATGTTCTCGTCACAAGAATATCGGAACGATTCCAAGATACACGCGTGATCCTTAGAAAAATATTCGTGAAATTTGAGGAGAGAAAAGTCAAAACTTCTACGTCAGGAAGCCTCACCAGAGCCACGAAGGGACTGAGGAGTATAAAGAATCCTACTCTCCGATATATATAATCCTAAGACTCAAAACATTTTGTTCTAGACTCAACAATGTCAGCGATTCGATCAAGCAGGGGGCTCCTAAGTCGGGGATGGCTCTGATTACCAACTTGTAACACCCACGATGCGGCTATATCTCCCACGTGTCGAGGCACGACTTAGAGGCATAACCACATGGTGGTTTTGTCGCAAGAAGCGTAATCTTCACACAATCCCATGTACTGAATAAGAAAGGGATAAAGAGTTGGCTTACAATCGCCACTTCACACAAATAACAAGTTAAGCATACATCATCCAGAGTACAATCAAAGTCCGCCTACGGAACCAAAATAAAAGAAGATAACCCCAAATGCTAGATCCCTGATCATCCCAACTGGGCTCCACTACTGATCATCAAGAAAACGAAACATAGTAATGACCAAGGTCCTCGTCGAACTCCCACTTGAGTTCGGTAGCATCACCTGCACTGGTATCATCGGCACCTGTAACTGTTTGGAAGTATCCGTGAGTCACGAGGACTCAGCAATCTCACACCCACAAGATCAAGACTATTTTAGCTTATGGGCAGGATAAGGGTAATAAGGAGGAGCTTCAGCAAGCGCTAAGCAAATATGGTGGCTAAGATACACAAATAAGAGTAAGATGAGAAGCTACGCAATGGTCGAAAAGCTATAAGTGATCAAGAAGTGATCCTGAGACTACTTACATTCAAACATAACCCAAGACCGTGTTCACTTCCTGGACTCCACCGAAAAGAGACCATCACGGCTACACACACGGTTGATTCATTTTAATTAAGTCAAGTGTCAAGTTCTCTACAACCAGATATTAACAAATTCCCATCTTCCACATAACCGCGGGAACGACTCTCGGAAGTTTATACCCTGCAGGGGTGTCCCAACTTAGCCCATCACAAGCTCACGATCCACGGAGACAATCCTCCATCGCGGGACACCCGATCAGACTCAGAATCCCGGTGCACAAGACATTTCGACAATGGTAAAACTAAACTAGCAAGTCCGCCCGACTGTGCCGACAAATCCCGATAGGAGCTGCACATATCTCGTTCTCAGGGCACACCAGATGAGACAAGCTACGAGTAAAACCAGCCCTCAAGTTTCCCCGAGGTGGCCCCATAGGTTGCCCATTTCGAACCAACACTCAGAGGAGCACTAGCCCGGGGGGGAGGGGTGGGTTAAAATAAAGATGACCCTCGGGGTCGTGACCCCAAGGGAAAGTTATAGGTTGTTAGGCAAATGTAAAACCAAGGTTGGGCCTTGCTGGAGGAGTTTTATTCAAAGTGAACTGTCAAGAGGGTCCCATACCCCTCATCGTGTTAGGGACGCAAAATCAAGGAACATGACACCAGTATGACGGAAACTAGGGCGGCAAGAGTGGAACAAAACACCCGGCATAAGGCCAAGCCTTCCACCCTTTACCAAGTGCATAGATACATTAATTAAAAAAGAGGTAAAATGATATCCCAACATATCCATGTTCCAACATGGAACAATCTTCAACTTCACCTGCAACTAACAACGCTATAAGAGGGGCTGAGCAAAAGCGGTAACATAGCCAAACAACGGTTTGCTAGGAATGTGGGTTAGAGGCTTGACAAGGCAATATGGGAGGCATGATAAACAAGTGGTAGGTAGCGCAACATAGCGATAGAGCAAACAACTAGCAAGCAAAGATAGAAGTGATACCGAGGGTATGGTCGTCTTGCCTGAAATCCTGCTAGGAAGAAGAACGAGTCCATGAAGAAGACAAATGGACTTAGTCAAACGGATCCTCACAAACGCAACATTACCAGAACTAACAAGAAGAAGCAACACCGGAAAGAAGCAAACAACATGGTAAACAACCATCACATAAACATGGCATGATGCACAATCAATCATGATGTATGCCCGGTTTAAAGAGGCATGGCATGGAAAAGTGCAACAAACAATACTACAAATTAAGTGGAGCTTAATATGCAACGAGTTGCATATTGACGAAATACCACATTCATTTAGTTAGTTCTCTCTCGGTTATGTACCCAACAAAATTAAATGTTATTAAACATGGCAAGGGGTGAAGCATATGAAAACTACCTATCTAGGCAAGTTTAAATGAGGCCGGAACAACAAACAACAAATCCGGAAAATCCTCATATGTAATTTTAGAGTTGGTACTGTTGTGCCCTAAACCATATTTTATAGTTGTTAAACATGCAAGATAAGTGCACCATGTTAAACTAGACATTTTTCTACCCCGTTTACATATAAAGTTTATTAAATTTGGAGCTACGGTTATTTAGTTATGAAATAAACCATTTTAACATGTCATTTGAGCAAATTTAAACAAACAACATTTCAAACATTTTTAACATGCATGAAAGCAGCATATTATGAAACTAGACAAAATTCTAAGCAAGTTAAATGTTTACGTCATTTTAATCCGATGCACTATTTGTGAGTTATTAAATGCATGAAGTTTAGGGGCTAATCTATAAAACTGCACTCTCTGGAAGTAGGTAAAATTGCTGGAGTGAAAAAAAACAAACGCGGGACGAAACTGCTGGCCTGATAGTGCACAGGAAATCTTGGGCGGATGCTCACGTAGCGGGCCATGGCCCAGGACGGCGTGGCCGGGTCTAGAGGTGGGCCTTGACGCGGTGCAGCAGAAACGGCCTAAGGCGAAGAGGCCGCGCGCGCGATCCAGGCCCATGAGCGTGAAACATAGGGCGGGGGGTCTTGCACGGGCATGCTGGGCCTGGCGCTCGGTCAACACGGGCGTTGGAGCGTCGACCCCCTGTTTGAAGCAGAGGTGTTGGCCTCGAACAATGATGGCGACAGCAGGAACTCCGGCAGGCGATGGGGAGGCCTGCAGGAGGCGGACGGCGGCGGGGATCCACCGGATCTGGTGAGGGGAGGCGGTCCCCGATGGTGGGAGTCGAATAGGACGACGGCATCTTGGCTCCTGCGAAGAAATACAGAGAGCAAGTGAGTTCAGAGAGGAGAGACAGGGAGAAGAAAGGAGGGAAGAACGGGAGCAGCTTGGCTGACCGGAGACTCGCCAGAAGCGTGCGGGCACGGCAGCTGGAGGGCAAGAGAAACCCCAGGCGCTTGGGGCTACACTGGTTGCTGCTGCTACTGCTAGCGGCGAAGGCGAGGGACTTGGTGAAGGAACGGCGATGCAGCAGGGACACGACGGGAACGGCGCGGGAATGGAGGCAGGGCATGGATTCGGCCAGTCTTGGTGGTGTACGACGCGACGACGAGGACAATAGCGACCATGTCGAGCTCCTGCTACAGCAAGTACAGGGACAGAGAGAGATATGAGAAAGAGCAACAGGGAAGGAAAGATGCGCGGGAGGAATGAGAGGGACAGCCTGGGTGCTGGTCTTGGCAGGTTCGGGCGGCGAATGGAGCACCTCCGGCGGTGGCGCTCGGGATGAGCAGGGATCGACCCCTGGCTCTCTCTCTTGCAGGTGTCCCTGGTTGGAGGGGATGGATCGATGGAATTGGTAGGTTGTGGTTGGCCCGATCTGGAAAACGAGGAGGAAGGTGGCGGCTTCGATTGGTGGTTTGGATCGGGAGGGGATCCCAAGGAGGAGGAGACAGTGGGCTGGCGGCGGTGGAGGATGGGACAAGTCCCTAGAAGTTAGGGTTAGGCAGTTTATATAGGTAGGGGAATTGGGTTGGGGTTAACTCGGTCCGTCCGATCGTAATCGGGCAGGCGAAAAAATAGATAGGGAGTCCAAATAAGGAAACAAAGATGTTTTATAGATGTTAGGGGATGATCCGGACCCAACGGTAACGATAGTCCGGTTCGGGTTCGGGGAAGTTTCGGACACGGGCGAGGGGTCGATGCACTATGCAAAAGAGGGGTTAGAGGGCTGAGATGAGAGGGAAGGAGTGCACCCCGGCAACTGTTTCCGGAGACCGAAAACGTCCGACGGTTTGACCGACTATACTGCCGCTATAGATATCCGTTGGGGCATCAAACGAACTTCAAATGCGATGAAACTTGGTAGGAGGCCCACTGACAACATAACAACACCGCACACCAACTTTCATCCCATTCCGAGAACATTTTCCGGCCACTTATAAAATAATATTTCGGAGGTGCCGCGGGCGCGTGGAAGTGTGTCTAGGCTCAGAACAGACAACGGAGAGAACTGGGGGAAACCGGACGGATGCAAGTTTCGAAAACATGCAGATGCAATGCGGATGATGACATCGCAAGATGCAACATGCAACCGAAAGACAAGGCGACAACAGGGAATAACTGGAAGACACCTGGCGCATCGGTCTTGGGCGTCACTCGCGCGCATCGCCGCCATGGGTCTAGAGTGAGCACTTTTGCACTTATTACTGTAGGTTCTTAGGAAAATGCTTAGGTGCGTATGATGTGGTAGATGCATTGGAATGGAGGGGCGCCCTTATATGAGTGCAAACTGCGTTGCATTCACATCGTGCTGCCTCTTTTCCCGGTCCTTCTCCCATTACACCCCTCATGCATTCACATGAAGCTAATTGAAGGAGGATGCATCATTGGCCGTTCAACATTTCGGGAACCGCTACCCTCTCCCTCGTCTGCATTAAATCCATATCGGGAACTACGCCGCACGCTGTCAAATTGGATAGTACTGCGCCGCCCGCTACACGCCCAGCTGAACACGCCTCCTTGCCTCCAACTATGCTTAATTACTAAATTTTAGTTGCAAAAATTAGATACTGGTAGTGATTTTTTAGCTTCATATTTTGGCAGTGGTACAAGTTTGACAAATGGCAATGTTACTAGATCAACAAATGTCAATCTTTCAAGTTTGACAAATGGCAACATACCCAATATGACATATGCAAATCTTACCAAATTGTTTGTAAGTGTTTGCACACGGGTCATCCAAAAGAACCGTTAGCATTCAAGGGATGCACAAATCTTGTTCTCACTTTGCATAAAGATGTTCTATCTAAAACATTTGCGATCAACAGGCATTAAAACCTATAGCCATTAAAACCAAGACACGTGACGTCATGTGAATTGTTAACAGAACGCACACGGTTTGAATTATACCAACGTTTGAGATATTAAAGTGGCAACTATTTTTTCAAAATGCTTTTGTTGGCTGTTATTCGAGTGCGCCTTCTCTCAAAATGGACACAAAAAATACCACAACATTTCGGCTGCCATTCCATGATACCATGCCAAGTTTCATGAATTTCAGACGAGTTTTGGATTTACTAGAATTTAAAAATGAAGTATCTCAACGTTTTGCCGACAATCAACGGTGCCCTGGTATTTGAAATTCATTCCCATTTCTTGCATTGGACCTAAGCATGCACCCAAGGACAAAGATTTAATTTTTCAACCAATTTATATGCACTGGAGCATGTGCATGTAGTTCAAATTTGAATTATGCACGTAAATGCATTGAAAGCAATTAGAGGCAATGGATATCGTTTCGTCCCCAAAGGTGGGACGTTCCCTACCGAAACCATCAAGCTTGTTGTGAGAAGCTCTGGTTTGTGAGAAGCATATACCCAAATTTGCCCCAAATGGGCCAAAAAATTTACCACGGCATGTTGATGCCATTCCATGATAGCATGCCAAGTTTCATGAATTTTAGACAGGTTTTGGATTTACTAGAATTTAAAAACCAGGTATCTCAATGTTTGCGGCCGAGTGATGGTGGCAGGGTGTTTGACATTCATTCCCATTTCTCGCATGGGACCTAAGCATGCACCCAAGGACAAATATTTGATTTTTCAACCAATTTATATGCACTAGAGCATGTGCATGTAGTACAAATTTGAATTATGCACATAAATGCATTGAAAACTCAGTTAATGCATAAAAATGTCCAAACGAACCCCGAAAAATCAAAAAAATTGAAATAGCACTCCTGTTGTTCTATGTTGACACGAGAAAAAAATTGAAAGCAATAAGAGGCAATGGATATTGTTTCGTCCCCATAGGTGGGACGTTCCCTACCTGAAAGTGCAACTTTCCCTGGGTGGTTTTGGTAATTCCTAACAACATATAGCTCATTGAACTAATGCTATTTCAAGATGACCATTTTAGAAAGTTCAATGATTGGCATGGCATGGACTAGGAATGTGGACCCCCTCAAAATGCTAAGGGCACATATTGGCAAAAAGCTCAAGACTCTACATTTTCATTTTAGTGATCCAAGATCACATTGAGTCCATAGGAAAAGCCAATACTATTAAAAGGGGATGAGGTGTTGCTTAATGGCTTGCTTGCTCAAAATGCTTAGTGGTATGCTCCAAAAGCCCTCAACCACTTTGTCATATCCACATATGTCCCAAACCAAAAGTCAAACTTGGCCCCACTGATTTGATCTTTCTGGCGCCACCTAGTTCACTTGACATAGCCATAGCCAGAAACCCTATCAGTTCGGTCTCACCGATAGGGATCTCGATCTCACTGAGATGGGATTGCAAACTCTCTATTTCCTTTCATAACATTTCGGTCTAACCGAGATGAGTGATCGGTCCCACCGAGTTCGTAATGCAAACTCTCTGCTTCCTTTTTGTAACGTTTCGGTCTCACCGAAATGAGTGATCGGTCCCACCGAGTTTGCCTGATCAACTCTCTGTTTGCCTTACAGAAATCAGTCTTACCAAGTTTATGTGATCGATCTCAACGAGACTACGTTATGCCCTAACCCTAATGAAATTGGTCCCACCGATTTGACATGTTGGTCCCACTGAAAAGCCTAACGTTCACATTTTGAACTAAATCTGTCTGACCAAGTTTGAGTATTCGGTCTCACCGACAAGGTTATCAGAATCGCGATTCTATTGTACGATTCTACGACTTTACGATCCAAACTAACCCCTATGATTGTACGATTTTAGTTCATAGAATCTACGTTTCTACGATCTTGATAGTGAAGATTCTACGATTTGCAATCCTGCCATCGGAGCTCCGATCCGATTCAAAATCGCGATTCTGACAACCTTGCTCACCGAGTTTGGTAAACTGTGTGTAACAGTTAGATTTTGTGTGGAGGCTATATATACCCCTCCACCCACTCTTCATTCATGGAGAGAGCCATCAGAACGTGCCTACACTTCTACCATTCATTTTTTGAGAGAGAACCACCTACTCATTTGTTGAGACCAAGATATTCCATTCCAACCACAAGAATCTTGATCTCTAGCCTTCCCCAAGTTACTTTCTACTCAAATCATCTTCCACCAAATCCAAATATGTGAGAGAGAGTTGAGTGTTGGGGAGAATATCATTTGAAGCACAAGAGCAAGGAGTTCATCATCAACACACCATCTATTACCTTTTGGAGAGTGGTGTCTCCTAGATTGGTTAGGTGTCACTTGGGAGCCTCCGTCAAGATTGTGGAGTTGAACCAAGGAGTTTGTAAGGGCAAGGAGATCGCCTACTTCATGAAGATCTACCCAAGTGAGACAAGTCCTTCATGGGCGATGGCAATGGTGGGATAGACAAGGTTGCTTCTTCGTGGACCCTTCGTGGGTGGAGCCCTCCGTGGACTCACGCAACCGTTACCCTTCATGGGCTGAAGTCTCCATCAATGTGGATGTACGATAGCACCACCTATCGGAACCACGCCAAAAATCTCCGTGTCTACATTGCGTTTGCTCCCTCCAAACCCCTCCCTTTACCTTCATATGCAATGATTTACATTCCGCTGCTATACTCTTAGATTTGCATGTGTAGGTTGATTGCTTGACTCGTGATAAGTTGTTAAAATCTGCCAAGACTTAAAATTGGGAAAATGCTAGATTTTTATTTAGTCAAGTAGTCTAATGACCTCCCTCTAGACATACTTTCGATCCTAAACTACAGAAACCATCATGCTTGTTGTGAGAAGCTCTAGTTTGTGAGAAGCATGTACCCAAACCTACCCCAAATTGGAGAAAAAAATTACCACGAGATGTTGATGCCTCTCCATGATAGCATGCCAAGTTTCATGAATTTCAGACGAGTTTTGGATTTACTAGAATTTAAAACCAGAGCTTTGGTCTCCATTTGCCTTGATTTCCATAGCTTTGGTGATCATAGCCTTGGTTTCACAACCTAGGAGAGTATGGTGTCTAGCGAGGGAAATTACCACCGTAGAGGTCCTTACTTTGATGGTATTAATTTTGCTAGTTGGAAGCATAAGATGAAAATGCATATTCTTGGACATAACCCCGCCGTTTGGGCTATTGTGTGTATTGGCTTCCAAGGTGAATTCTTCAATGGGAGAGAACCGAACCGTGAAGCTACCACGGAAGAATTGAAGATGCTGCAATACAATGATCAAGCTTGCGATATCCTCTTCAACGGATTTTGCCCTAAAGAATTCAACAAAATCAGCCGTCTTGAGAGTGAAAAGGAAATTTGGGATACATTGATTGATATGCACAAAGGTACCGACTCCGTCAAGGAATCTAAATTGGATGTGCTTCAAAGTCAGCTTGACAAGTTCAAAATGAAGGATGGTGAAGGTGTCGCTGAAATGTACTCTAGGCTTTGCTCTCATCACAAATGAGATTGCCGGCTTAGGAAGTGAAGAGATGGCTGACAGATTCATCATCAAGAAGATCCTAAGAGCCTTGGATGGAAAATATGATATCGTGTGCACATTGATCCAAATGATGCCCAACTACAAAGATCTCAAGCCAACGGAAGTAATTGGAAGAATTGTTTCTCATGAGATGTCACTCAAGGATACGGAAGAGCTTCACAACAAGTCAAGTGGTGTTTACAAAGCCTCATGTGATGCTCCTACATCATCAAGTGAGAAACAAGCCTTCAATGAGGAATTGAGCCTAATGGTGAAGAATTTCAACAAGTTCTACAAGAGTAGAAGCAAAGAAAGGAGTTCCAAGTCAAGGTCCTACAATGAAAAAAGATCTTCTAGTCGTGAGCGTAATTGATACAATTGTGGAAGACCCAGACACTACTCCAATGAGTGTACGGCTCCCTACAAAAGAAGAGAAGATTCACCCAAAAGGAGAAGTAGAAGAGAAGAATCACCTCCAAGAGAGAGAAGGAGTAGAGATGATCGTTACGAAAACCTCTTGTAGAAGCAAGGATTCGAAAAGGAAGGAAAAGTCATCAAGGAGCTACACAAAATGAATACATCAAGATCATGTTGGTGAATGGGTATCCGGCTCCGACTCCGACCATCACTCTGACTCCAAATATACTCACGATTGTCGGATTTCGGGTTCCGGCAGACCCTTGAGGTTCGAACACTGGGGTGCGCGCGGAGATTTCGCCTTCTACCTACCTGCACCCCTCTGCCTCGCTAAGATCTAAGCTATGGAAAGAACAGCACAAGAGACACAGGGTTTATACTGGTTCGGGCCACCGTTGTGGTGTAATACCCTACTCCAGTGTGTGGTGTGGTGGATTGCCTCTTGGGCTGATGATGATGAGCAATACAAGGAAGAACAGCCTCGCGAGGGTCTGTTCTTGGCTGGGGGGACGAACTGCTAGGAGGAGTTCAGTCACCCTTCTCTCTCTCTCTCTTCTCGATTCTCTCTCTGATTTCGATCTCCAACTGATCGATCTCGGACCGATCTCCAACCCCCTCTACCCTGGGGGTGGCTAGTCCTATTTATAGGCAAAGGCCCTGGGCCTCTTCCCAAATATTGAGCGGGAAGGGCGCCAACAATTGGCCATTTTGAAGGGGAACATCTGGTACACTTATTCTGACTAAAGTTGGTCCTCGCCTGCGCTTGCTCCCTTTGCACCAAAGAGGAAAGGAGGACACTGCGCGGCTGGCGCCCACCTGGCGCCTTTGGTCATCATGGCTTGCGTCACGGGCACCTCGTGAGGTACCCCGCCTTGATCTCTCCGCCTCCTCGCGAGCCAGCCTGATGAGGCCGTGCCTGAGGAAGCTCCATGTCGTCCGCCCCGCGAGGCTTGGCCCCTCGCGAGGGTCTTGGGTCTGTGTTGATGAAGATGGGTCGTGCTGGGCCCCCTTTGAGCCACATCGCAGGCTACAGGCAGGCAAGTCTGGGGACCCCCGTTCCCAGAACGCCGACAGTAGCCCCCGGGCCCAAGGCGCGCCTGGACTTGGCCGTGCAGGGAGGCGGAAGGGCAAGAGCGAAGCGCCGCGGGCCCTAACAGCCTGCGGCCTTGGGCGCCACATGGCGGTTGATTGGACGTGGGCGTCTGCACTTCCCCATGGCGCCTCGGCAACTGCACGAATTGGACAAGTCCCTACATGCAAAGCGGGTCATGATTACCTGTGATCGTGGAGGTCGGCGGTTGGCCTTCGCCGGCCATAAGTACGGAACGGCGCGCGCCCTTCCAGTCCATCCCTTCTTGCTTCTCCTTCTTCCCGGTCCTTGCTCCGCCTTGCTGCGATGGCCCCGATCCACCGGGTCTCGACGGCAGAGAAGGGAAAGGCTCCCCGAGAGGAACCAGACCCGCTCCCGCCGAAGAAACAGCTCGCCCTCCGCGGCCGGGACGAGGGGGCCCATCAGGTGGTGTCGAGGCCCTGGTGCGAGCGGCCACCGCCGGGGTTCCCGCTTCCCTTGTACACCCACATCGAGGGCTCTGAAGGAGTCGATGCCGATCGCCACGGGCGGCGCCGCCGTCGGCGCCGATGGGTCACGAAGGTGTGGGTCGTCCCCCCTGGGGTCCACACTGAGGGCTCCTCCCGAGAGTTCGTGCTCCATGTCGCCATGCCTCCTCAGTCTTGGATTCGGCTTCCTCCCTTCTTCGCCTCCATCATCCCGCAGGGAGAACTCCTGGAGCTTTGGCTGCAGCACGCCGGCTGCAGCACCCTCGCGACCGAGGCAGAGGTCGCGGTCGTTGCCCCGGGCGAGGTCTTCATGACTCGAGGCTGGAGCAAAATCGCCCGGGTTTGCAGGACAAGAGGCGCCTTCGCGATCCACTTGGAGTACGACGGTGCTTCGGTGATGTTCTTCAAGGTCTTTGACGCGAACGGGCGCCAGCTGGAGTGCTGCCCCGGGAGAGGTGGTCGGGACCCTGCTACGGCAAGGACTGGGCCCGCCGACCGCTCCCTTGGTGGCTCCTCAGGCGGCGGAGGCGGCGAAGGTTCCAGCGACTCTGGAGACGAGCGGCGACATCTACGAGCCCCCGAGCCGGCGCCGCTCCTGGAGCAGGGCGGGCTCGTCAGGCCGTCGCCGACTCTGATCTGGATGGGGTTGGCGCCGGTGCTTGACGGCCCACTGTTGATGATGGCGTCTTTTGCAGGGGCGCATGCAGTTAGCGTCCTTTTAGGATCTGTTCCCTGCGAGGAATCAAAGACGCGTCCCGTGGGGGCTTGTAAGGTGCCTGTGATCCTGTTTTGTTAATATAACCCTTGTCGTAGAATTCTGCGAGTTGCTCATTCCGTCTTAGCTCAGTTCTCCCTTTGGAACCTCATGACGGTTTGGTGCTCTGCGCCGACAGGTCCCAGTCCCAAGGCGGCTTCAGCCGTCGCTGGTATGCCAGGTCGCGATGCCATGGTCAAGGCCAGGAGGTGAGCGACCCAGGGTCCGGTAAGAGCCCCTGAGTCGCGATGCTCAGGAGGTCCCCTTTGGCACTCAAGCAGCCGTCGTTCGGTGAGAAAGGAGAGCGGTGTCGCTAACACGGGATTGCATTAGGTGCGGGGATGGTGCCACGGTAGCTGGTGCCTCCGAGTGGTGACTTATCTCGAGAATCAGGGGCCGCTCTGGTGTGTCTCCGGGTCCGTGCATCGGCAGGCGTGAGGTTGCTCGGCGAGGTCCTCGCGTGTCCCTCCCCTCTCGCCTCTGCTCCCCTTTCTGCTCTACGTCCTCGGGTCCCGGCCCTCGAGCGAGTCTCACCCATCGCTGGTATGCCAGGTCGCGATGCCGTGGACAAGGCCAGAGGGTGAGGGCTGGAGAGCCAGTAGGAGCCCTGAGTCGCGATGCTCAGGCACCCCCCCATTAACGTGCAAGCGGTTCGCGCGGATGAGAGTGAAGAAGACACCGCAAGGGCCTCGCCTGACGCAGCTCCTTTAGGAGATCCTGTAGACCCATCATAGAAAGAACGAGGGGTTGCCATGACAACTAACAGTCAGCCGTTGGTTTCTTCCGAGGGGCAATGAGGCACTGAAGGCTTGACGAGGTGGCGCCATGCGGGGCTGCCGCGGCCAGAGCTCAGCCATTCAGGTTTGTCGGCGTTGCAGGGACGGACCCATGCGCAAGCGTTGTGCCATTTGGGAGCAGTTCCGTCAGTTGGCGTCAGTTGAGCGGGCAACTAGGTCAAACACATTAGCCGCGAAGGAGTGGATTCATTCAAATAGATGCTGGGAAGGTGGACATCACTGGGTCAGGCCCGAGCGACTTGGGGATGATGCAGCCCGAGGGGCGCCCCCAACAAAGTAAGCTAACAACATGAAACAAAAGGGGTACATGCCGCAGGGACGGACCCACGCGGCCTGGGAATAATGCAGCCCCGGGGGGTCGCTCCCAGCTGAAAATGAAACTTGAAAGATGTCACCTGATGATGTTGAGGACGAAGGAGTGTTAGTGTAGTAGACTCCGTGGGCTGCGGAAGCCGATCCTCACGAGCCCCCAGGCCCTGGGGCCTCGGGAGGCTCCGAAGGCGCTGGTGGCTCCTCGCGGACCATCTCCATCTCCGCCAGGGCTGCGGAACACCTGGCCTCTTGAGCCTCCACGATGTCCCTCATGAGGCGCTGGTACGTGGCAGCCGCGTTCGGCAAGCTGTAAGGCATGCGAACGTAGCTGTGGGGTGGACCTTCACAGCGCCCCACTCGCGAGGGCCAGAGGCGCTCCAGAGAGGCGACTCGATTGAGCCCTGGTATGTCGATGCAGACGCACAGCCCACCATCCTCGCCTGGATGGGGAGCCACTGCTGGTAGGCGGCGGCCGCCTTTCATGACTCTTGACTCCTGTAGCTCCTGAATGGCCTTGCTGACGAACTCCTGAGGGTTTGGCTCTCCTTGCCTTACTCCTTCTTGAGGGAAACGTGCTTCGAAACACGCCTCCATGTGGTGCCCAAGCGCCTCCCTCGTGACCTTAGCCAGGTCGGTGGCCCTCCAGGGGAGAGCCCCCGAGCCCTGTCTGAGGAGGGTGCCGGGTGCGCTTTCCTATGCGATGGAAGGAGGTTCCCCCTGGGCAGGCGCGGGCCCAGAGGGGCCTACCTCCTGAGGGGCCGGGCCGGACGATGTCTTCTTCTTCTTGGGGGCGGTCTCGGGAAGCCTCCTGCTTCCGCGATCCGGGTCTTCCAGTGATGCGGCCTGAAAGGCTCGTTCCAGGGAACACACCACGTCCTTCTCTTCACAGGGCACCGTGATGACTCCGCCACTTCCTGGCATCTTGAGGACGTTGTAGCCGTGGTGAGTTACGGCCATGAACTTGGCCAGTGCTGGGTACCCAAGGATGGCGTTGTACGGCAGGCGAATGTGAGCGATGTCGAAGTCGATGAGCTCGGTGCGGTAGTTGTCGCGTGCCCCGAAGGTGACAGGGAGGCGGAACTGCCCAATCGGGACCGTGGAGCCGTCGGTGACTCCGGAGAAAGGCTTGGTTGGCTGAAGCTGGCTGTAGGGCACATGGAGATTGTTGAATGTTTCCACGGACAGGACGTTGAGCCCTACCCCGCCATCGATGAGGGTCCTGGTGACCACCACGTTGCTGATGATTGGGGAACAAAGCATCGGGAGGACTCCGGCTGTAGCCACACACTTGAGCTGATCTGCTGAGCTGAACTTGATGGCGCACACCGACCACCTGAGAGGGCGTGTGGCTTCGAGTTTGGGGAAGACTGCATTCACTTCGCGGGCGAACTGCTTGCAGATGCGTTGAGAGGCTGGGGCTTGAGCCCCGCCCAGGATGCAGGCGATCGCGCGTGGCTCCTGGAAGCCCCCAGCCCTCTCGTCCTGATGGCGGTCCTCGTTTCTCCTTGGCTGCGGCGGCAGTGGAGGGAGGCCTGCGTTGCCTTGCGGGCGATCCTCGCGAGGCTGATCCCTCCAGTCTCCCTCGCGAGGCGGGTCTTGCCAGCGATCCTCGCGAGGTTGATCGCGCCACCCTTGGCGCGAGCCGCGGTCTTCCCAGCGTCCTGCGTTCCTTCCTCCCCCTGAGCCGTAGCCCCGGTCACCGCGGTCGGGGCGACGACCGATCCTTCCTTCTCGCACGGCTCGGAGCTCTTGACATTCATTGGTGTTGTGGGTGTGGAGGTCATGGTACACACAATACCGACTGCCCTTGGAAGGTTCGGGCTGATCTCTGCCCCACTTGGTGTCTGGTTCTGCCGTGAGCACGGCAGCCCCCTTGCACTTCACATCCTTGGCCTTGGGCTTCTTCTCTTCTGGGTCTGCGGCAGGCAGCTCGAGGAGGGAGAGACGCCCTTCCTCAGCCCTGGCGCACTTGGTTGCCAAGTTGAACAACTCCAAGGAAGTGCACAGGTCTTCATGCATCGCCAGCTCCTCCTTCATCTTGACATCGCGCACGCCGTCGGAGAAGGCCGAGATGATGGCCTCCTCGGTCACCTTGGGAATCTTGAGGCGTGCGTTGTTGAAGCGCTGGATGTACTTCTGCAGGGTCTCTCCGGGTTGTTGCTTGATGCGGCGCATGTCGCTCACGGCAGGTGGCCGGTCGCGAGTACCTTGGAAGTTAGCGATGAAGCGGGTGCGCATCTCATCCCAGGAGGAGATCGTGCCTGGAGTCAGGTTCAGGAGCCAGGTGCGGGCCCCGTCCTTGACCGCCATGGGAAACCAGTTCGCCATGACCTTCTCGTCTCCGTTGGCAGCTTCGATGCCCAGCTCATAGAGCTGGAGGAACTCCGCAGGGTCGGCCGTGCCGTCGTAACGAGGAGGCAGGTCTGGCTTGAACTTGCCAGGCCACGCGACGCTGCGTAGCTCGGTGGTGAAGGCGCGGCAGCCTGCTATGGCCACGGGAGGCAATGGGTGACGGAGAGCTTGGTCTTGCATGTCCCCACGCGCTGCAGCTGGGAGCAGCACGGGGTCTCGACGTGCGGGAGCAGGAGTATGGTCGCGACGTGCTGGAGCAGGGAGCGCCCGGGCAGCTTCTTGCGGGTGAGGGACTTCTTGGCAGCTCTGCTCTTGCCGCGCTGGCACCTGACGGAGCGGGTTCCGCCCAGGGGCCACGCGCCTTGGAGCCATGGCACCTTCTTGAGGAGGAGGCGGCCGGGGCGCCGCCGGAGCTTCGTCGCCCGTGCGGGGCGGAGTGCGGTGCAGCGGAACGGACGGCGCAGGAGAGCCCCCTGCGGTGCGGACGAGCTCGGCGACGCGGTCGAGCCATTCTTCGTAGACGTCGTCGACGGGACGGTAGCGCAGGAGCTCATTTGCCGCGATGAGCGCAGCTCGAGCCTCCATGGGTGCGTGGAGCGCGCGGGACGAAGAACCAGCTGGGGTGAGCGAGGGAGTAGCGGTGCGGCCGTCTTGCCGCACGGACGGATGCTGAGACGACGCTTGCTGCTCGTCCCCCGTCGGGCCGGTGGCGGCGTTGATGGCAGGTGACGGGGAACGGCGAGGACACCCGCCGACAGGAGCCGTCTGGGCGACGTGGGAAGCGAGAGCGGCCTGGTGCTCAGCGCGGGCCCGACGAGCGTAAGACATGGACGCGATGGTCGGAGGAGAACGGGGTGGTGGAAGACGAATTCCAGCGCACCCCTACCTGGAGCGCCAAATGTCAGATTTCGGGTTCTGGGAGACCCTTGAGGTTCGAACACTGGGGTGCGCGCGGAGATTTCGCCTTCTACCTACCTGCACCCCTCCGCCTCGCTAAGATCTAAGCTATGGAAAGAACAGCACAAGAGACACAGGGTTTATACTGGTTCGGGCCACCGTTGTGGTGTAATACCCTACTCCAGTGTGTGGTGTGGTGGATTGCCTCTTGGGCTGATGATGATGAGCAATACAAGGAAGAACAGCCTCGCGAGGGTCTGTTCTTGGCTGGGGGGACGAACTGCTAGGAGGAGTTCAGTCACCCTTCTCTCTCTCTCTCTCTCTTCTCGATTCTCTCTCTGATTTCGATCTCCAACCAATCGATCTCGGACCGATCTCCAACCCCCTCTACCCTGGGGGTGGCTAGTCCTATTTATAGGCAAAGGCCCTGGGCCTCTTCCCAAATATTGAGCGGGAAGGGCGCCAACAATTGGCCATTTTGAAGGGGAACATCTGGTACACTTATCCTGACTAAAGTTGGTCCTCGCCTGCGCTTGCTCCCTTTGCACCAAAGAGGAAAGGAGGACACTGCGCGGCTGGCGCCCGCCTGGCGCCTTTGGTCGTCATGGCTTGCGTCACGGGCACCTCGTGAGGTACCCCGCCTTGATCTCTCCGCCTCCTCGCAAGGCAGCCTGATGAGGCCGTGCCTGAGGAAGCTCCGTGTCGTCCGCCCCACGAGGCTTGGCCCCTCGCGAGGGTCTTGGGTCTGTGTTGATGAAGATGGGTCGTGCTGGGCCCCCCTTTGAGCCACGCCGCAGGCCGCAGGCAGGCAAGTCTGGGGACCCCCGTTCCCAGAACGCCGACAACGATGAAGGAGTTGCCGGTTTAGCACTTGTGTTAACCAACTCCTACGTCATATTTGACTCAACAAATGAAGGGACTGGAAGATGCTTCATGGCTAAAGGCCCAAAGGTATCACACCCCAAGTATGTTGATTTCAATAGTGATGAAGATGATTTGCTAGGTGATGATGATTTACTTGTTGACAACTCTAGTGATGAAAACAATGATGAACTTGCTATTAATCATGCTAATCAAGATAAAAAAATTGACAATGATAAGAAGGAGATTGAGCGTCTAGCTAAAGAACTAAACACTCTTAAGTTAGCTCATGAAACTACCATGGAAGATCATCGAGAGCTTTTAAAGACTCATGAGAAGCTACGCTTTGAAAAACTCGACCTTGAGCAAGAGCATGGGTTCTTAAAAGAAATCAATGATGATCTTCACAAGAAAAGTTCTTCTTACATTGCCAAGCGTTTACTCTTGTCTACTTACATGCCACAAGTAAAATCTAGCAACAAGAGTAAGAAAGATTCTTCTTCTAGTAGTAACAATAATCATGTTAAATCCAATGTTGTTGCTTCTAGTAGTTCTCTTGATTTCACTAATGATTCTCTTAGCCAAGTGACACTTGAGCAAGAAAATAGCTTATTGAAGGGAATTATAGAGAAAGGTGTTTACAAGAGCCTTGCCGGAAGTAAGCAATTTGAGAAAATTGTACGCAGGCAAGGAAGGCACCAGAAGAATCAAGGTGTTGGTTTTGAACGAAAGTTCAGTGCCAATGGAGTTGAGTGGGAAGAAGATCAATACCCCAAGACAAAGTTTGTTCCTCAACAAGAGAAGTATGATCCTACTTCTTTCAAGGGGATCCAAGCTCAAGATGATCTTCCACCACAAGACCACAAGCAAAAAGGCAAGGACAAGCTTCAAGAAGAGATTGATGCATTTGAAGAAGCTCCCAAGGCCTTGGTCAAGTGGGTCCCCAAGACCACATCAAGTTCTACTTCATCAAGTATGACTACACTCCAAGGATTCCCATCAAGTTCATGTGGATCCCGAAGAATAAGAACTAGAGAGATCTTGAGGGTGAGTCCGCCTACATACTCCACTCATATCATTTTGGCGAGAACAAGTGCAAGCAACTTCCACATCTTGCACTATTTCAAGGAGTCACAAACCCTCTTGTTGGTAAGAAAAGGGACAAGGTAACCTAATGCTTTCATGGACATCATCTTGTGTGAACTTCACTCTATGTCTATGGATATCCTTGTTTGTCCTTATGGGACTAACCTGTGTAGGTATTGAAAGTGCAACTCACTCTAATGGATTGCTCCAAATGATCTACATCAACATTGAGCATCCACACCTTCAACACCTACATGAATTCATCATCGATTAAACCCAAGGTTAGTTCATCCCTCTTAGGGGGGATATCACATCTAGGGGGAGCTTTACTCTAAGAATTGAGCTAAAGCAACTCTAATGATGTGAACACAACAATGCTTTATGTAAAAGTGGTAACCCCACTTGTGCTTAAATGATGAGTATGACCTATGATCAAATGTTCCCATTTGACTCCTAAGTCAATATACTCATATATAGATGACCTAGTCATCGCCAATTGCTTGATAGATGCTAGAGTGCTTGTGCATGCTTTGCCACATATTTCATTTGCCATTTTATTGTGTGATCATGTTGGTTGCATATTTTACTCATTCGAGGACATCCATTTGCTGCTTTGATTTTTTGGCTTTTCTTCTTTTGCCAAATGGATGGACAAGAATGCCTAGGAACTTCCTCTCGCTATCTATGATTTTCTCGTCTCAAACTCTATTCATGCTACATCACAAAGTTTGATCAAGTCAGATTCGAACCCCCTGTGTGAGGAGCACTCGGAGTCACTGATTCGTCATAGACTTAAACTTCCAAAACCTCTCTGTGCATTTCGGTCTGACCGATTCATCCTTTTCGGTCTGACTGAGTTCATTGAGTTGATCTAGGTTTTCAATCTCGGTGCAACTGATTAGAACATTTTGGTCACACCGAGTTGCAGTAGCCGCTTGCGATTCTGCATCTCGATGCCACCGAGTTGTTCCACTCGGTCACACCGATAGGGTCAGGATATAAATACCGACGGGTCAAATTTTGGAAATTCCTCCAAAACCTCTCAGCTCGCGCGTGTCCTGCTTTGCCATCTTAGGTCTTCAAATCATCCTCTCGTCGCCAGCGACCTCCCTCCGCTGGTCTTTGTCACCGTCAATGGATTTCAACACCGCTGTTGCCGCCGTAGCGAACTCACCGCCGAGTTAGGGTATGCGTTCGACCCCTTGTGCATTCTTTTTACCTCTGATTCTAAGCACAAGGTCAATTCCTTGTTTCTTACCACGTATGAGATCTTCGTATCCAGCGAAAACTTTCTTTAGTTTAGATTTGATTCGAAAATTTCGGGTTAGGTTTCCGCCGAACTCATCTCGGACCGACCGAGTTGTAGAAATCGGTCTCACCGATTTGGCTCAGGCCATTGCACTTGCATGTTTCGGCCTAACCGATACTGGCAAATCGGCGTGACTGAGTTCAACTCTTTGTGAAACCCTAGCAATCTCGGAGTCACCGAACCGTGTCTCGGTCTGACCGATTTCACTAGTTTAGACACCAAAAGTTGCTTTGGTGTCACCGAGTTTAACAAATCGGTAGCTCCGAAATGCTTTCTGTGGAAAACTAAAACTAAGTTTTTGACTCATTTGTTTTGCAAAATCTCTGCACTTTGCGATGCTCATCCACTCCATCTCATCTATAACTATTCACAGGGCCAGTTGTCAGTTTGCTTTGCCAGAATGTCAGATCAGAGTGATAGCCAGAATAAGTCAGAAGAGCAGGTGAACCTGAGTGAGGGCACTAGTCCCTTAGGCAGTTATGATGAGGGTAGCAGGAGCACCCCAAGCAACTTGCCCAAAGCAGCTACAAGGACAAGGAAGAGGAGAAATTCTGACTCGAAAGATGAAGATTATGTTGCTACTGAGGAGGAGGTCAACTCCAAGAAAAAGGAGGTTATCAAAAAGGAGTTTGGCACAGCTGCATCCACCAAGCCTGGTTTGAACAAGAAGGCAACTGCAAAGAGAGTGCCTGTAAGTGCATCTAGTACCACCCCTAGTTGGTTTTGGAGTATTGACGACAAACCTGGTTGAGGCACTAATGTGTTTGTGAGAATTGCAGGATAACACAGGTAGAAGTCCCTCATTGATTCGGTTTTCCTATCGGAGATGACCCCTAAAAATGTATGAAGACATTGAAGTCAAAGGTGGTATGTGAAGACATGCACATTGAAGACTATGACAAGAGAAGACATCGCGTGAATACTATGGAGCGCGAAGACTTAGTTGTTTCGTCGTTCTTTTTCTTCTTTGTTGAGTCATAGGAACCACTGTACTGTTAAGTGGGGTCCAAGTGAACCAGTCAGAATGACTGAAGTGATGCTTAACCGAAATCATATGTCTTCGAGCGAAGACAATGAGAGCAAATCTTATCTAGAGCTGGATAAGTCAGCTTTACTTGTAGCTCAAGTAAAGTTGCTGTGTGTGTTTGAAATCTGACCGTTGGAACATGTGTCAATTCCTTAGTGACCCAGGGTCATTTCGGACAAATCAGGTCGGGTTGCCTAGTGGCTATAAATAGCCCACCCCTACACCATAAATTGGTTGGCTGCTCAGAGTTAGTGCACGGCCTTTGTCCTTTGAGAGCAACCCACCTCGAAGCCTTTGAGAGAGAAATCCTTGCGAGGACAAAGCCCTAAACACCCAGAGCCAAAGAGTGTTAGGCATCACTTAAGTCTTCTTGTCTGAGTGATTTGAAGACTTATTACACTTGAGGACTGTGAATCCTCCAGCCGGTTAGGCGTCTCGTTTTGAGCATCTAAGAGTCATTGTGGATCGCCGGTGAACGAAGTCTGTGAAGGTTTGGAAGTCTACCTTGAAGACTTACCAGAGTGATTGGGCGAGGACTGGGTGTCCTTAGCTCAAGGGGAATAAGGTGAAGACACGGTCTTCTGAGTTAAATCTCAGCCTCCCTAACCAGACATACAGTTGTCACAGCAACTGGAACTGGTCCAACAAATCATTGTCTTCAACGAGCTATTGGTTCTATCCTTCCCATCTCTTTATTTGCAGTTGGTCCTTGTGAAGTCATTGCCTGTCTGCATTATCTTCTGTCTTCACTGAGCGACTGCTTGTTCTGATTGGCTTCATACTATCTTCCATCCTGATCCATACTGCCTAGTTGCTATTAGTCTTTGTGCTTTCACTTCATTGAATACTTGACTATGGCTTGCCTAGGGTAGTCTACATTCCGTTGTATGGTAATAGGTTTATTTCTATTGTTTGTCTTCGAAACTTCCATGTTTTGAAGACTTTCATAAAAATCACCTATTCACCCCCCTCTAGTCGATCACTAGCACTTTCAATTGGTATCAGAGCAAGGTACTCCCTTGTTCTGTGTGATTCGGTTTAACCACCTGGAGTCTTAGCTATGTCGACTGCCGGGATAATCAAAGTCTCCGCTGCGTGCCCCGTCTTTGATGGAACTGAATATCCCTACTAGAAGAATAAGATGCGCATGCATCTTGAAGCCATTGATGTCGACCTCTGGTATGTCGTCAAGAATGGCGTCCCCAAGGCTGGTGAAGGTGTCACCACTGCTGATGTCAAGAAGTTTGTTCAACTAGACTCCACTGCCAAGAACATCATCTGTGGTCATCTGACCAAAGGGCAGTATGGCTGTGTGAGTGCTCTGGAAACATCTAAGCTAGTCTGGGACTGGCTCTCCAAGGTCAACGAGGGCGTCTCAACCCAGAGAGATCAAAGGATCAGTGTCCTTCGAAACCTCTTCAACCGCTTCAAGAGAAACGACAATGAGAATGTTCAACTCACGTTTGACCGACTCACTGACATCACAAATGAGCTTCAAGCTCTCGGCGCTACTGAGATCACCAAGCATGAAATTTTCAAGACACTCCAAAGATCACTTGACAACTCGTTTGACACCCTAGCCCTGATGATTCAAGAACGCCCTGACTTCAAAAGCCTCGATCTGTCTGACATACTTGAAAGGCTCAACACACATGAGTTTCAGCTTTCTGAGAAAAGAGACATCTACGGTCCTAACTATGGGTGAATTCGTGCTTTGAAGGCAAAAGATGTTTCCTCATCTGAAGAAGAATCTGACTGCAGTTCTGATGATCCCGAAGACATTGGAAAGGAGCTTGCTATGCTTGTGAAGAAGTTCCAGAAATTCACCAAGAAGAAAGGCTTCAGAAAGTCCTCACGATCCAGCTCAAGGAATGATGAAGCTTCTGCTCATGACTACAAGAAGAGAACATGCCACAAGTGCAAGAAACCTGGTCACTACATCTCTGAGTGTCCGCAGTGGGACAATGAGAACAACAAGAAGAAGAAGAGCAAGGAATATGATTCTGACGACAAGAAAAGGAAGAAATACTCAAAGTCTTCTTCCAACTCTTCCTCAAAGTCTTCATCACACAAGAAGAGCTCATCTGGCAAGGCCCGTGCGTTTGTCGGCAAGGAAATGGATTCAGAGGAGGAGTCTGCTTCTGAGGAGGCAGAGGTGGAGTCCGAGGAGGAGTCCGATTCTGGCGTAGCAAGTCTAGCTACAGCCTACGTTGCCAAGTCCATCTTCAACACCGAAGACAATGTAACGCCCAGAGACCGATGTGCCAGGTGTCTTCCAATTATTCGCTGTCGTTGCCGTGTCATTTGCTTGCGTGTTGCATCTTATCATGTCATCATGTGCATTGCATCATCTTGTTTTCAAAACTTGCATCTGTCCCGGCCTCCTCATTCCAGTGCACCTCATATTCATTCTCCTCTCGCTATTCAATTGTTCCGGAGTGCTGAAGTTGTCTCGAAGATTCGTGCTTCCACTCTGCATTCGTTCAAGCTCTTTCGAGGATGTTCCCTCATTCAAGTCATTTAATTCAACCGGTGCTTTCTCTCTTTTGAATTGTTCTGCATTGTTTCTTTTGAGTGGGCCCTAACCCACAGGTCTTTTTCCAGGATCTTACCTGACTCTTCTTATTTTTCCCAGAGCTATTCTCAAATTCTTTTGAAGTTTTACGTAAGAATGATTTATCATCAGTCATATGTTTTTCTCCAAGATCTTTCAAATTCTTTTCATCTTTGGTTCAACCTATTTAATTTTTATCCCGGAGTATCTCAATAATTCATGGTGGTGTTTCTCGTCGTCATTCTCGGATTTTGAAGACCGAAGAAGAGTTTCTCTTTAATCTTGCTCCATTCTCTTCAAGATTCGTGATTCTAGCTTGTTGCCTTCCTCTCATAATTGCTTTCGATTGTGAGAATTCTTTTCACCCAGCCGGAGTAATTCAGGAGTCTTTCTAGTTTGTTTCTCTAGAGCCCATCATTTCAGAAGATTTATTAATTCTCAGCTTTCAGTTATGATTCTCCAATCCTACTGGTGCATCGTTCAAGAGATCTCTAATCGGCTCGTGATCTCTTCGTTCTCATGGGTCTAAATTCTCTCAAGCATCTTCATTCATTTGCTAATTCTTCCCGGTGTCTTCCTTATCTTTTCTTTGTTCATTTTTAATTCTTATGGTGGTTCGTTCAAGAGTTTTCTTCCTTCGTGTATCATATCTATGCATTCGTGCTTTTCAAATTCTACCGGTGGGTCGTTGAAGACTTTCTCAAGTTTGCGCCATATCTATCTTAATCTTTCTACGAGAATAAGTGGTATGCCAAATCCGTTGCTTGTCATCAATTTAAATTGGTGAAGGATACGCATAACGTAATTCTTACTCTTGTTTCATCCTTATGTTAATCTTTTCTTCCGGAGTTTGTTCACGATGATTAAATTCTTGGGTTCAAGTGCTCATCCTTCTTTCCCGGAGTTCCAAGCTCTAATTATCATGGAGATCCATCTAAATCATTGCAAGGATTCACCTTGTGTTTTCAATTTCTCTTTCTTGCTATTCTTTTCTTACCGGAGTTTCTCCATGGAGGCTATACATGATGGTTCATCAAGGATTTAATTCCATCTCGAAGTTTTCATTGAGACTCTTTTCTAAGGAGCTCAAGCATTCTTCATCTTGCAATCCGGAGTGCAATTGTTCCCCCTTATCTTTTGAGATGGTGTTATGTCTTTCTTGACAATGTCCCTTCATGTTTCATGATTCGCAAGTTGTCAAGTATGAGATAGTTTAAACCCATCAATTTCTTTGAGCATGAGCTCTTCTCAATCCATCAACCTCTTCATTGAAGTTATCTTGGATTATATTTCACCTAAATCTTTCCCTAAGGATTGTTGCTAATTATGGTGCTTATAAATGACCCAAGTTCTTCTTTATCCTCCCGATGAAATACTTTCTCGTCTCCTTGTTCATACCAATCCAATTCTTTTCCTGTGAGTGGCAGGTTGTCACCTCATAATTTGAGATGTACTCCATAAGACCATATCAAGCTTATTCTTTTTCGTTGTTGGTTTTCCAACAACTCCGTTCTACCATTTGTGGTAAGCGTGCTCCCTCAAGATCCTGTTTCCCTTCGCTCATTCCATTCCATTCTATTCTTTTGTTCCGGAGTCATGGTGATGTTGCTCTTTTCTCTCATCATCTTGGATAGTGTTCTTTTCGTGCCTATCCATTTAACCGGAGTGTCGTGTCCTCTGCTCAAGCTCTTTTCTTCCTATCTAGTCTTTCATCTCTTTTCAACTGGAGTGCTGTCAGAATTCGTTCTTCCTTGTTTCTCTTTTCTAACGGAGTGTTTCTTTTCAAGTTCTGTCACCTCCGTTGTATTCTTTTCTCGAAATGGCTTAACCTTTTCAAGGTTCATTGTTTCACTCGTTTGTCAAAGAAGCAACTTAGTTTTACCTCTTCTTTTTCTCTTCCGTTTTTTCCTCCGGTGCCATTCTAGATCTCGGGACGAGATCCTCTCGTAGTGGTGGAGTGTTGTAACGCCCCGAGACCGATGTGCCAGGTGTCTTCCAGTTATTCGCTGTCGTTGCCGTGTCATTTTCTTGCGTGTTGCATCTTATCATGTCATCATGTGCATTGCATCATCTTGTTTTCAAAACTTGCATTTGTCCCGACCTCCTCGTTCCGCCCGTTGTCCGTTCTGAGCCGAACCACACTTGCACACGCCTGCGGCATGTCCGAAATAGTATTTTATAAGTGGCTAGGAAATGTTCTCGGAATGGGTTGAAATTTGGCATGTGGTCTTATTATAGTGTAGATAGACCGCCTGTCAAGTTTCGTACCATTTGGACTTCGTTTGATGCTCCAACGGTTAACCGAGGGACCGAAAAGGCCTCGTGTGTGTTGCAGCCCAACACCCCTCCAAGTTGGCCCAAAACCCACCAAAACCTTCTCCATCATCTAGAGCGTTCGATCACGATCACGTGGCCGAAAACCGCACCTCATTTGGACTCTCCTAGCTCCCTCTATGCCTATATAAAGACACCCCCGAAAATCTCCTTCTCCTTCCCCCGGAAAAACCCTAGATCCAAATATCATCGCGCCGCCGCCGGACACGTCCGTCCCGGGCGGACGGAATCACGCCGCCGCGCCCAGCCAGTCGCAGGCCGCCACGTGGCCTCCCCGCACCGCCTCCCACCGCCGGCCCGCGGGGCCCGGGGCCGGCCGTCTCCTCCACCCGACCGGGCCGCACCGGGGTGCCCCGCCGTGCCGCCTCTTCCCTAGCTCCGGCCGCCGAGCCGCCGCACCTCCGCCTCCGGCCGCCGCGCCACCTATTCTGGTGACCGGCCATTGCACGCCCCTGCGTCGCCAAGACCTCGCCTCCGCCTAGATCCCACCTGGCGCCGCCGCCTTCGCTTGCCTTGCCGTCGCCACCCGCCCGTCGCGCCCGGCCTCCGTCATCCTCAATGCCATCCCCGTCGCCAAATCCGGTCGTTGCCGTCTTCCCTGCATCTTGCCCCTCTGTCTGCTTCCTATGAATCGAGCGAGACCAGCGTCAGCGCATGGGTCAAGCCACGCCTAAGCCCAGCGCCTCCTAGGCCAGTTAGTACCGCCGGCTTGCTGCTTCCACTGGACCGGGCCTTGGCCCAGGGTAAGCCACCCCGCCCTCTGTATGCTCCTGTTGTGGCCCAGTTTGCCTCAGATCTGGCCCATGTTGTTTTTTCCCCGAGAGGACGATTTTTCTAATTTCCAGAGATTGCAGTTTTACAGAAAACCCCTTGAACTTCTTGCATTTAGTAACTTATCAACCGTGCATCTTTTGCAAATAACTTATATATGAAAAATGCTTAGAATTGCATCTAGTTTCATAATATGTCATTTTCATCCATGTTTAAAATGTTTAAAAATGCTGTTTGGTTAAATTTGCCCCTATGCCATGCTAAAATGACTTAATTCATAACTAAATAACCGTAACTTAGAATTTAATAAACTTTATATGTAAATGGGGTAGAAAAATGCCTAGATTATCATGGTGGCTTTACTTTGCTTGTTCAATAACTCTAAAATTGTGTTTAGGGCAGAACAGTACCAAACCTAATATATGCACATGGGGATTTACCGGAATTGTTGTTCGTTGTTTTCGGCCTCATCTAAACTTGCCTAGATAGGTAGTTTTGCTTTGCTTCACCCTCTTGCCATGTTTAACAACATTTAATATTATTGGTTACATAAACGAGATCGAACTAAAAACTTGTCGTGGTGTTTCGTCTATATGCAACTCGTTGCATATTGAGCTCCACTTAATTTGTAGGATTGTTTGTGCATTTTGCCATGTCATGCTTCATTGAACCGGACATGCATCATACTTGATTGTGCATCATGCCATGATTATGTGGTGGTTTTTTACTATGTTGTTTGCTCCTTTCCGGTGTTGCTTCTTCGGGTTGGTTCCGATAACGTCGTGTTGTGAGGATTCGTTCGACTTCGTCCGTTTGTCTCCTTCATGGACTCGTTCTTCTTCCTTGCGGGATTTCAGGCAAGATGACCATACCCTCGAAATCACTTCTATCTTTGCTTGCTAGTTGCTCGCTCTTTTTCCATGCCTATGCTGCGATACCTACCACTTGCTTATCATGCCTCCCATATTGTTGAACCAAGCCTCTAACCCACCTTGTCCTAGCAAACCGTTGTTTGGCTATGTTACCACTTTGCTCAGCCCCTCTTATAGCGTGTTAGTTGTAGGTGAAGATTGAAGTTTGTTCCTTGTTGGAACATGGAGATGTTATTCCTTGTTGGAACATGTTTACTTGTTGGGATATCACAATATATCTTATTTAATTAATGCATCTATATACTTGGTAAAGCGTGGAAGGCTCGGCCTTATGCCTGGTGTTTTGTTCCACTCTTGCCGCCCTAGTTTCCGTCATATCAGTGTTATGTTCCCAGATTTTGCGTTCCTTACGCGGTTGGGTAATAATGGGAACCCCTTGACAGTTTGCATTGAATAAAAATCTTTCAGCAGTGCCCAACTTTGGTTTTACCATTCGCCACCTAGCCTCTTTTTCCCTTGGGTTTCGCGGACTCAAGGGTCATCTTTATTTTAACCCCCCCGGGCCAGTGCTCCTCTGAGTGTTGGTCCACCTGTCAGCTGCCGGTGGCCACCAGGGGCAACTCTGGGATGGCCTACCCGTACCTAAGACAATCTGAGTGTGCCCTGAGAAAGAGATATGTGCAGCTCCTATCGGGATTTGTCGGCACATTCGGGCGGTGTTGCTGGATTTGTTTTAACTTGTCGAAGTGTCTTGTAGAACCGGGATACCGAGTCTGATCGGAATGTCTCGGGAGGAGGTATATTCCTTCGTTGACCGTGAGAGCTTGTCATGGGCTAAGTTGGGACACCCCTGCAGGGATTTGAACTTTTGAAAGCCGTGCCCGCGGTTATGGGCAGATGGGAATTTGTTAATGTCCGGTTGTAGAAAACCTGAAGTTGACCTTAATTAAAATACATCAACCGCGTGTGTAACCGTGATGGTCTCTTTCCGGCGGAGTCCGGGAAGTGAACACGGTGTTGGAGTTATGTTTGACGTAGGTTGTTCTGGGATCACTTCTTGATCATAGTTTCTTGATCGTGCTTTGCCTTCTCTTCTCGCTCTCATTTGCGTATGTTTAGCCACCATATATGCTAGTCGCTTGCTGCAGCTCCACCTCATACCTTTACCTTACCCATAAGCTTAAATAGTCTTGATCGCGAGGGTGTGAGATTGCTGAGTCCCCGTGACTCACAGATACTTCCAAAACCAGCTTGCAGGTGCCGATGATGCCATTCCAGGTGACGCAACCAAGCTCAGGAGGATCTCGATGAAGATCTTGTCCTTTGTGTTGTTCGTTCTAGTTGATCAGTAGTGGAGCCCAGTTGGGGTCGATCGGGGATCTGTGTAGCATTAGGGGTAGTCTTATTTATTTTGGTTCCGTAGTCGGACCTTGATTGTATTTGGATGTTGTAATGCTTTATTCTTGTATTTGTGTGAAGTGGCAATTGTAAGCCAACTATGTATCTCTTTCCCTTATGTATTACATGGGTTATGTGAAGATTACCTCACTTGCGACATTGCTTTCAATGCGGTTATGCCTCTAAGTCGTGCTTCGACACGTGGGAGATATAGCCGCATCGAGGGCGTTACAAACAATGACTTCGTCACCGACACTGATGCTAATGACAAGGACAACTCCGCTCCCACCTACTGCTTCATGGCACGCAGTGCCAAGGTAAACTCACGCACCACTCACTATCAAACATCAAGTGAAGATGACTCTGATTGTGGTTCCAAACCCAGCTACAAAACACTTGCTAAAATTGCAACTGAACAACAGAAAGCTATGGAACATATTCAAAAACTGTTAGACAAAAGCGATGACCTGTTAGACGCTGAAATGACTCGATCTTAGTCCTTAATTGAAGACATACAAAATCTTCATGTTAAGTATGAGGAGCTTGAAAGTCATCATGAAACGCTCTCAACAACTCATGAAAAGCTTTCCTATGATTATCTTCAAAGGAAGCAAGACTTGAGAAATTGAGAGCGGCTCATGAAGATCTTCAAAAGGAAAACGAGTCACTTCGCGCCAAACAGATCAGTCCCGCTCAGGAAGGATTTGAACCACCATATCTTAAATGCATTGAGCGTGATAACGCTACTTCTGTTGTTGGATGTTCTACTGCTGCTACTGTTGCAATATCTTCAACCGTTGATGTGGCTACTAACACCTCTGTTGAGGATGCCACTGCTATTGCTGATGAAAATGCTAGGTTGAAGACATTGCTTGAAACAGGGATGTACAAAAGTCTCAAAGGGCATCAAACTCTATGTGATGTCCTCAAAAGGCAGATTCTGAACCGAAACCCTAGGAAAGAGGGTGTCGGGTTCGAAAGGAAAATGAATGTTGATGGCTCTTACTGGAAACCTGAGCAGTACCCCAAAACCACATGGGTTGCTGCAAAGGAACCTTCAGTGGATCCATCCACCCTATCTGGCTTCACTTGCGCTAATCCCATTGTCATTGATGAATCCTTTGATGCAAACTATAAACTGTTTAAGAATCAGAATGGTGAAGTGTTTGCCAGGTATATTGGTACTAACTGCAGGAATGGGCCACCTATGAAGAAAGTCTGGGTGCTGAAAAAGTGTTTGGAAAATCTTCCTGTGAATGTCGTCATGACACCACAAGTGAAGAAGACAAACCCTAGATCACAGGCTTCATATGGTCCAAAGGCTTCATACAGACAGAGGACTCACCTGAGTCACACTAACGCAAATGTTTTGCAGGAAAACCATACTCAGGCCTATGAATATGAGCGTGTTTCATCAAACCGCCATGTTCATAAGACCCAGAACTACTCTGCTTATTCTTATGAGTACTATTGTCCACCTGCAAGACTATTTGCTAGGGCTCCCAAGCCAAAGTTCTCAAATGCTGCACTTAGACTCATTGCTTCGAAGCCACCCTTGAAGATGTGGGTGGCTAAGAAAGCTTAACTCTCTTTTGCAGGGAAAGGTCTCCAGCCGAAAATCAAATGCGTTTGAAGCTATTGTTGGGGACCTTAAACATCTTGTAGGGCGCAAGATCAAATGCCCAAATGGTCTTATTATGTACTTTGTTCCTGAGTCGCTTGCTACTTGCCCTATCAGTCCTAACCTTGATCTAAGATTTAATAATCCTCTTGCTTGTCAAATGTTTATGCTTCACAATGCTCTTCGTGAAGCCTATCCCCCTAACTGCACTGTAGTGTATGACACCAGCTGCTTCAGAATGGATTATTGATAGTGGATGTACTAATCACATGATTGGCAAGTGAAGTCTTCTCATGGACTCAACCTTACGTCCATCTGACAAGAGTCACATCACATTTGCTGATACTGGTAAAAGCAAGGTATTGGGTCTAGGTAGAGTTGCAATCTCAAGGTATCAACACATGTATAAAGTGATGCTTGTTGAATCCCTTGGTTTCAACTTAATGTCTATCTCAATGCTTTGCGATTTGAATATGATTGTGATGTTTCAAAAATATTGTTGCCTTGTTCTAATGGAAACTGACAAGTCTCTAGTCTTTGAAGGGTATCAGAAAGATGATTTGTACATGGTAGATTTCTCAGCAGGACCACAGCTTGTCGTATGTCTTCTTGCAAAAGCTTCAGAATGCTAGCTCTGGCATCGGAGGCTAGGGCATGCTGGCATGAGGAACTTGCATACTCTTGCAAAGAAGAAGCACGTCATAGGCATTGAGGGCGTCAAGTTCAAGAAGGATCACTTATGTGGTGCCTGTGAAGCAGGAAAGATGACGAGGGCCAAGCATCCCTCGAAGACAATCATGACAACGACTCAACCCTTCGAACTGCTACACATGGACCTCTTCGGTCCCACTCACTACTCAACTCTTACTACTACTGCTTGTCTCTATAACTTCGTCATTGTTGATAATTATTCAAGATATACATGGGAGCATATAATCCTCTACAAGACTGAAGTGCAGGATGTCTTCAGACGCTACGCCAATCGAGCCATGAACAACTATGGCGTCAAGATCAAGTACATCAGAAGTGACAATGGCACTAAATTTAAGAACACCGGCCTCGACACTTATCTTGATACTTTGGGTATCACTCATGAGTTCTCAGCTCCGTACACGCCGCAACAGAATGGCATCGTGGAACGCAAGAACAAAACACTCATTGAGATGGCCCGGACGATGCTCGATGAATACAAGACTCCAAGGAAGTTATGTCCTGAAGCCATTGATACTGCATGCCATGTCATCAACCGTGTTTATCTTCACAAGCTTCTGAACAAAACATCCTATGAGCTCCTCACTGGTAAGAAGCCAAATGTCAGTTACTTCAGAGTATTTGGTGCCAGGTGCTGGATCAAGGATCCACATCACACTTCAAAATTTGCACCGAAAGCACATGAAGGTTTTATGCTTGGTTAGGGAAAGGATTCGCACTCCTACATAGTGTTCAACCTCTTTCACTATAAAGTGGTTGAAACTATGGATGTGCAGTTCGATGAGACTAACGGCTCGCAAAGAGAGCACCTACCAAATGTGCTAGATGAAGTTACATCCAGTGAATCCATCAAGCTTATGGGAACTGGAGAAATCATACCGTCTGAAGCACAGCCTAAAGAGGAACTCATCATCTCTGCACCTGATCAACCTGAAGACAATACTCAGCCTGAAGACAATCCTTCTAACGATGACAATGATCAGCAAGAGCAAAATCTTCGTCCTGTTCATCCTCGTGTTGCAAATGAAGTACAGATTGAGAAAATAATTGATAGCATCAATGCTCCTGGTCCACTCACTTGTTCAAGGGCAACATAACTAGCAAATTTCTGTGGGCACTTCGCATTCGTCTCAATATCTGAACCCAAGAAAGTTGATGAAGCCTTCATGGAACCTGAATGGATTCAAGCTATGCAAGAAAAGCTTCAATAGTTTGAGCTGAATAATGTATGGGAACTGGTCAAGCGTCCTGATCCTCGTAAGCACAATATCATAGGCACTAAATGGATATATCACAATAAGCAAGATGAGCATGGTCAAGTTGTCAGAAACAAGGCTCGTCTCGTTTCTCAAGGATACACTCAAGTTGAAGGAATTGATTTCGATGAAACATTTGCTCCTGTGGCTAGGCTTGAAGCCATACGCATACTGCTAGCCTATGCAAATCATCATAACATCCTTTTGTATCAAATGGATGTGAAGAGTGCTTTTCTCAATGGCAAGATTGAAGAAGAAGTGTATGTTGCACAACCGCTTGGCTTTGAAGATCCAAAACATCCTGACATGGTTTACAAGCTCAACAAGGCACTATATGGCCTCAAACAAGCCCCTCGTGCTTGGTATGACACACTCAAGGACTTCCTGAAGAGCAAAGGCTTCAAACCTGGTTCCCTGGATCCCACGCTCTTCACGAAGACATATGATGGTGAACTGTTTGTGTGCCAAATATATGTGGATGACATTATCTTCGGCTGCACTAATCAGAAATACAGTGATGAGTTTGGATACATGATGCAAGAGCAATATCAGATGTCCATGATGGGTGAGCTGAAGTTCTTCCTTGGTCTTCAAATACGACAGCAACGCAATGGCATCTTCATATCTCAAGAGAAATACCTCAAGGATTGCCTAAACAAGTTTGGAATGCAAGACTGCAAAGGTTACACGATGCCACTGACTACCAAGAGTCATCTAGATTCTGATGCCAATGGTAAAGAGTTCGATCAAAAGGTATACTGCTCCATGATTGGTTCCTTGATTTACTTATGCGCATCTAGGCCAGATATCATGCTTAGTGTTTGCATGTGTGCCCGATTCCAAGCGGCACCAAAGGAATCGCATCACTTAGCTGTGAAGCGAATTCTTCGATATTTGGCTCACACCCCAACACTAGGATTATGGTATCCAAAGGGCTCAGAGTTTGATCTAGTTGGATTCTCGGATGCTGATTATGCTGGTGACAAGGTGGATCGCAAGTCTACATCAGGCACATGTCACTTTCTGGGACGATCACTTGTATGTTGGTCTTCAAAGAAGCAGAACTGTGTATCTCTCTCCACTGCTAAATCTGAATACATTGCTGCTGGATCTTGCTGTCGGATTTCGGGTTCCGGCAGACCCTTGAGGTTCGAACACTAGGGTGCGCGCAGAGATTTCGCCTCCTACCTACCTGCACCCCTCCGCCGTGCTAGGATCAAAACTATCGGAAGAACAACACAAGAGACACATGGTTTATACTGGTTCAGGCCACCGTTGTGGTGTAATACCCTACTCCAGTGTGTGGTGTGTGGATTGCCTCTTGGGCTGAGGATGATGAACAATACAAGGAAGAACAGCCTCGCGAGGGTCTGTTCTTGGCTGGGCGATGAACTGCTGGGAGGAGTTCAGCCACCTTTCTCTCTCTCTCTCTCCCTGCTTTCAACCGGCCGACCCCTAGAGACCCTTTTTCTTTCTTCCTCTAGCTATGTGGGTGGCTGGTCCTATTTATAGAGGCCCTGGTCCTCTTCCCAAATATTGAGCGGGAAGGGAGCCAACAATGGCGGGCTAATTCGAAGGGGGACAGCAAGTATCAGCTATCCTGACAAAAGTAGTCTTCGCCTGCGCAAAGCTCTGGTGATGACGCCGTCTTGGGCTCCACGGTGACCTCCATCTCATAGTCCTCCTGGTCTTGGTCTTGTTGCCCCGAAATGGAAACCTTTGCCTGAGGCCTCGGTACTCCACGACTGCGCTTGCCCCCTTTGCACCAAAGAGGAAAGGAGGACGCTGCGCGGGCTGGCACCCGCCTGGCGCCCTGAGTCGTCATGGCTTGCGTCACGGGCACCTCGCGAGGTACCCTGCCATGATCTCTCCGCCTCCTCGCGAGGCAGCCTGATGAGGCCGTGCCCGAGGAGGCTCCGTGTCGTCCGCCCCGCGAGGCTTGGCCCCTCGCGAGGGTCTTGAGTTTGTATTGGTGAAGATGGGCCGTGCTGGGCCCCCCTTTGAGCCACGCCGCAGGCCGCAGGTAGGCAAGTCTGGGGACCCCCGTTCCCAGAACGCCGACACTTGCTGCGCTCAGCTTCTATGGATGAAGCAAACACTCAAAGACTATGGCATTCATCTGAAGCAAGTGCCACTCTACTGCGACAATGAAAGCGCCATCAAGATCGCCAACAACCCAGTTCAGCACTCAAAGACAAAGCACATTCAGATCCATCATCACTTTCTCAGATATCATGTCATGAAGGAAGATATTGATATCATTCACATCAACACTGAAGAGCAGCTAGCAGATATCTTCACAAAGCCCTTGGATGAGAAAAGGTTTCGCAAGTTGCGGTGTGAGCTAAATATCTTGGAATTCTCAAATGTCCTATGATCATGCACACATCCTAACACTGATGCATGTTGATGACTTAGATGTGCAAACACATGAAGTAACGTATATCTTCAACAAATGAAGACTTACACTCTAAGTGTGAATACATTAACGCGGAATTTGACTTCAGAGCGCCACGGTAATTGTGCGCCGTGTCTGGGTCTAATACTTCCTATACGGTGGGTAACGCCACCACCAAACTTGTGTTTGGAATACTTTCTGTTGGCGTTACATTTGCAAAGTCTTCACATTTTGTTTGTCTTCAATGTTAACATGTCTTCATGTTTATCTTCAATGTACTGATTTTGTTTTTGTCCTCTACATCATTCACTTATAGCTATGTCTTCTAGTTGAATCTTTTGAACTAAATGAATGTGATCGGACCCTGACCTTTCTATGCTCCCATCTTAAGTCTATCTATCCAAATCATATGCATTCTATTGAACTGTCGAATGTCTTCGCTGCGTCCTTGTCAGCAGAAGATACAGAGACAAACATTAAATCTGTTTTAAATGCTCAATCCTTTTTACTTGAAACCCGGAGAAGCGGGAATGACCACCCGACAATCCAGGCATGCGTGGGAACGTGGAACAACCTCCTATGTGTTGCATGATCACCACATGTCCTTCAGATGTGAACCGACAGGGGCACCTGCGTAATAACGTTGTGCCGCCCCTGTCCCTATAAATACACGCCTTACCCCAGTCATTATCTCTTCTTCCACTCTCGCACAAACCCTAGCGCCACCGCTAGCCCTCGATGACGCTGGCGACGAAGCGCTTAGCTGCAGCGACCTCACCGACGCCGTCATCACGCCGGCTGCGGACATCGTCTTCTCCGCCGTCGCCGTAGGTGTCCTCCGTCGCCAAGTTAGGGCACGGAAGATCGAACTGCTCGGCCTCCTCTCCCACTTCGTCTAGCAGTTCCTCGTGTGGTAAATAAAACCTCTTTTTTACAGTCTTTTTGATCCGATAGATTCATCCTTTCCAACCACAAGTGGTTTCTGTTGCTACAAAGTTAGATCTATCCTGTTTTGCATCTCATAGCATGCCTAGTATGTTCACTTATGCTTCACAAAGTAGTTAGATTCCTCACTTGTACTTAATTGTGGATTCGTACAAATTTGGAACCAACTCACTACATATAAGTGACTGTCTTCGCACTATGAGGTCAATGTCTTCTAAACTGATTTATCTTCAAAACCTTCTAAGAATGCATATGACCTCTTCCCCTTCCCTCGCATCTCTAATGCTGTCACAGGTACATGTCCGTGGGAGAATCCCTTGGTTCTCATAGTCTGCATTCATTTGCAGAGTTCTTACAACGTCACATAAATTCTCCTGAAGACAGTTCCTGTCTGACCAGTAGACGGAAGACTTCGACGATGTTGAAGCCTTTCAGTCTAAACTTCATGACAACTCAAAAATCAGTCAGGAAGGGCGACAGACAATGCCGTGGAAACATTGCTAAGGACCTGCCACCGGATCTCTATGAGTTATAAAAGTCAGATCCAGAAGAAACCTATGGAGAACGTAAGAACCGAATCCAATGGATTCGAAGACATTGGGCAGAGGAATGGTTCAAGTACAGATTCGTCACCAAGGAGTATGCTGAGAAGAATGCCTTAAAGGGCCTCTGGGGAGATATAATATACAAAGGTTTTCAGCCCAAGTCGAAGTCCGAAGCTATTGCTCAAGGCGTCTACCCCTGCATGATTCGTGGACCTCAGCCTGCTAATGCCGACCCATCCTCTCTGTTATGGTGTCGAGAAGATAATCTGTTCAAGCGCAACTATCAGGCTGCAAAGAACTCGGCCAAGGAAAACAAGAAGTCTTTGGGTTTAGACTTCAACCCAGGCCCCTCAGCACCACGTGCTGACGGCACACGCGAAGCTGAACCCAATCTTATTGGGCCCTTCTACAACTAAGAAGGTCTCATCACTCACATTCAGGTTCAAGGGCCAGCCGTGGACCACTCTGCAGATGACACTGATTCTAACAAAGCACCTACACCATCGAAGCCTGTGAAGCAAAAGAAACCAAAGGCTTCAAAGCCCTCTTCTGCACCAAAGGTCTCACGGGCGAAGCCTCTGGCCACTGCAGCTCCTGAAGTCAGTGTGCAGTCTGAAGATCTCTGACGCATCTCCAAGTCTGACAAGTTGAAAAAGCCCATGCAACCCATTGGTCAAGCACTGACTCCTGCTACTGTTTTGAGAAACGAGAATGACGCCATTGATCTGTCCAGCGACGATGATCTTGGCGAGGACGCTCTAGAGCAATTGACAAAGAGCAAGCAATAGGCTGAAATCTTTAATGATCTTCTTCTCTTTGATGTGGAGATCCTGTACAAGTTTATTGATGAGTGGTTTGACAGCCCAGATCTCAGTTTTGATGATCTTCAGCTTCCAATTGGCCTCAGCGTCTCCTTCCACGGAGCCATTGCTCCTGAGCTGGCTCTTGCACAGAAGATTGTTGAGCTGAAGCACAAAATTGACTATGAAAAGGCTCAGTTCAAGAAGCACATGGCCAAGCTCAATGTTGAAGACATTCAAAACTTCAAGGTCATGATGCATGAGCTCAAGGAGGTGTTCCACAAGAAATGAGAAGAAGCAAAAGGTTCTCGTGAGCGCATGAAGAATCTTGCTGCCAAATGTGTTCAAGGCTACAATGAAGCAGAAAAGCGCAAGGCTTTGGGGCGACCAGGCATCGACCCCAGAATGACTGCCAAGAAGAAGAAGAAGAAGAAGAAGAAGAAGCCAGCTGTGGCTGAACCAGAAGCATCAAGGCAGGAAGAACCTCGCATTGTCTTCCCAGCCAGTATGACAGGCTCGAAGCCTAAGGTCCCCACAGTGGCTTCAGAATTCAAGAAAACTACAGCAGCTGAAGCCAAAGGCAGAAAGCGCAAGACCAAAGCCACCACTGATGATGCTCCCCCAACCAAGAAAAGAAAAACAAAGAAGAGAGACCGGGCTGCTTCCACAGAGCCCCTTGTTGTCGAGCCAATTTCTGTTGCTCGTCCTTCCTCTGCACATCGAGAATGTCGTTTGGTAGTTCATGAGCCTGCTTCCACAGAGGCTCCTGAAGCTGAAGAGAATCTAGCTGTTGACCCCACCACAGCTAAAGACATTGGTCCTCACGACAATGTTGAAGATGATGAAGTCCTTCCTTAGATCGAGCACAATTTGGTATCATCGCCTGTTCTCACGAACAGCGAACTCATCAGCATTGGTCGTCCATTGACGCCAATTGCTCAGGATGACTCATGGGCTGATCACCCTCAAGAATCCCCTCGTGCTGAAGAAACACCAGTCACTCCCCCACCACAGGTCACCACTCCGGTGATTGACAGTGAAGACTTTGAGGCCCAACCAACTCCATCTCCACAGGCGTCGCCAGCATTTCGCAGGCTTCGCAAAGGACCAAGGCCACAGGTCACATTGTCAAGTGTTCCAGAAGGAGAAGAGCGCCAATCCGTTTCACGTGAAGTCTTTCCTGAAGCCTCTCCTACTGCGAACATCCCTGGATCTGAAGCCAAAACGGCTGAAGATATTCCGGCTGCATCAGCTGGTGACCATGAAGAAGAACCAAGAGAAGAAGAACGTTTTGGTACCCCCCCCCGTCCAACCTTGAAGTTGTTCTCGAGGAGAACGTGTCCGACCCTCCAGCTTCTGAAGTGGAGGCTACCAATACTGAGGCGTCCACCAAAATCAACACTGAAGCCAATGACATTGTCATGGCTGAGGCTAATGTGGTGCCTGAAGCTAATGTGGTGCCAGAAGTGAATGCACCTGAAGCCAATGCAGCACCCGAAGCAAATCCACTGCCAAAAACCAATGCCTCTGCTCCTGTACCTCCTCCAGGGCCACACACCATTGAGCAAGCATATGATCGTGGACAGCTTGTTACCATCCGCTGGCCAATCCTGGTTCCTCCGCCTGCTCCCGAGTCTCAGTTTGCCTATCATGTGGAGCACATGCCTCAGGTCCAGAAGCCAAAGCCAAGGCTACCACGGTTTCCAGGTACTGCAACTTCACGAAGATCATTTAATCTGAATGGATTCAAGGCACACAACACATTCTTCGACAGTGACAAGAACCCCTACACAAGGCCAAGAATCTCTTCGGACCGATTCTGGAGTTATCAGCAGCGAAGCTATTATTCATGCATCTTGTACAATTAGGGACGCATCTTTCCTCATATGCATCTTGATTGTGAAGCCATTGTTGGACTGCCATGCCTTGAAGAAGCCCTTGACTGCTTCCATGATGCGGGTCTACTCAACTTTGTGGCTGCCAAGGAACACTGGAATGAAGAACTCCTGCTTCAATTCTATGCTACCCTCCACATTCGTGGATACAACAGGGATCCGAAGACTTTGGATCCTTGAGTGGATGACAGGAGATGTTCATCATGAAGCTAAAGCCCAAGGCATCATTGATCTTACAGCCCTGCCCACTCCTGGCGAATATTATGAACCAGGTTGTCAACAACACCAGAATGCTTTGGAGAGCATTTTCCAGAAGCCAGAACCCAACATGAGTCAAATGCTGAGCATGATGAAGCCTTTGCCACGCGACGCTGAATACCCAACCGAATTCTTTGTTGAAGACCTAGAGTATCTACCCCGCACCATTTACCATATCATCAGAAAGACTCTATGGCCTGTCAAAGGACATTCGTCTGCAGCGAAGCTTGAAGGAGCAATGAAGACTTTGGTTTTCTATATCTTCAATGGCATAAGCTTCAATACTCAAGACTTCTTCATCAGGCAGTTGGCTGCATCTGGCTCCGACATCTTTGGTCTGAAGTTTTATGCTCCATGGGTAATGTGTCTTATCAAGCTTCACTCTGCCTTCAACTATCAGCCGTCTGCGTGCAATCATCTTGTATTCTTGCCAGAGGTTGATCTGTTTGTTGAAGCTATTTACCCAGAGCCTACAAAGGATCCAATTTATCTTCACAATGTTGATCGTCAAAGCTTCACCCATCCCATTGAAGGAGTTTAGGCAGTCTCTCGTGTTTATCCCTTGGCTGGCAACACACGTACCCCTCGCGCCCAAACTGAAGCCACTGAAAGCACCACTGCCCAACGGCCTCGGTAGAGATCTCGTGTTCTCAACGACCGAGAGCTTCTCATCGCTCTACATCAGAAACAGGATAAGCATCATGACTGGCTTAAGCGTCAGATGCAAAGCCTCTTGGTGGACATCAATCGCATTCGCAATCTTGCCACCAAGAATGCCTTTGTTACACATGAAACCTATCGAAGTTCCTGGAAGAGTTTGACTTTGCTCACTGCTGAAGAAGATCTTCAAGACGATGGCTTCATAGAAAGATTCAAGTTTGACTCCACTCCTCCAAGGAATGCTCACTTGCGTCGGACTCCCTCCCTTGAAGACTCTGACTATTCTTCCTTAGCTGCAACGGTGAATGCTAGAGTTATCGATGATCAAGATAATGCCACTTCACCACCTCCACCTTCAGCGCGTCTCGACACTGCACCAAGTTCTTCTGCACCACCAGACCTCAACGACGACCATGCTGCTTCGCCTACTCCTCATGGGAACGAGTAGAAGCTCTATGTCTTCAAACCTTTTTGGTCATTACTGACAAAAGGGGGAGAAGCATATGAGTTGATAGTCTTCAAGCGGGTCCATATGGGTGGTTGCTTTACTTTTTGCTACTTTTGCCAAGTGCTTACAACTCTCGCTTTTGAAACATTTGGTTCATTTTGAGTTGTAACACTTAAACTTGATGGTTGTCTACTACCTTTTTCGACAGTATGTGATGCGATGATAAATTCCGCATGTGCGACGATAAATTCCGCACGAAGTCATTTTACAGACGTCCATTTTCCATTATGCATGTCATTATCTTCAATATATCCTTTCATGCATGATGAATTGTCTTCATAAGTAAAAGAGGAGCTCCGCAAGTACAACCTGCCATGTGCATTTGTATTCAAAAGCAAATAGTTATATGCACATCTTCAGGGGGAGCCTTCCTGCTACTTACAAAGACAATACTTACATCCTTTACAATTTCACATACCTTTATCCCCATTGAAAACTTCAACCAGTTTGTCATCAATCACCAAAAAGGGGGAGATTGTAAGTGCATCTAGTGCCACCCCTAGTTGGTTTTGGAGTATTGACGACAAACCTGGTTGAGGGACTAATGTGTTTGTGAGAATTGCAGGATAACACAGGTAGAAGTCCCTCATTGATTCGGTTTTCCTACCGGAGATGACCCCTAAAAATGTATGAAGACATTGAAGTCAAAGGTGGTATGTGAAGACATTCACATTGAAGACTATGACAAGAGAAGACATCGCGTGAAGACTATGGAGCGCGAAGACTTAGTTGTTTCGTCATTCTTTTTCTTCTTTGTTGAGTCATAGGAACCACCGTACTGTTAAGTGGGGTCCAAGTGAACCAGTCAGAATGACTGAAGTGATGCTTAACCAAAATCCTATGTCTTCGAGCGTAAACAATGAGAGAAAACCTTATCCAGAGCTGGATAAGTCAGCTTTGCTTGTAGCTCAAGTAAAGTTGCCATGTGTGTTTGAAATCTGACCATTGGAACACGTGTCAGTTCCTTAGTGACCCAGGGTCATTTCGGACAAATAAGGTCGGGTTGCCTAGTGGCTATAAATAGCCCACCCCCTACACCATAAATTGGTTGGCTGCTTAGAGTTAGTGCATGGTTTTTGTCGTTTGAGAGCAACCCACCTCGAAGCCTTTGAGAGAGAAATCCTTGCGAGGACAAAGCCCTAAACACCCAGAGCCAAAGAGTGTTAGGCATCACTTAAGTCTTCTTGTCTGTGTGATCTGAAGACTTATTACACTTGAGGACTGTGAATCCTCCAGCCGGTTAGGCGTCTCGTTCTGAGCATCCAAGAGTCATTGTGGATCGCCGGTGAACGAAGTCTGTGAAGGTTTGGAAGTCTACCTTGAAGACTTACCAGAGTGATTGGGCGAGGACTGGGTGTCCTTAGCTCAAGGGGAATAAGGTGAAGACACGGTCTTCTGAGTTAAATCTCAGCCTCCCTAACCAGATGTACAACTGTCACAACAACTAGAACTGGTCCAACAAATCATTGTCTTCAACGAGCTACTGGTTCTATCCTTCTCATCTCTTTATTTGCAGTTGGTCCTTGTGAAGTCATTGCATGTCTGCATTATCTTATGTCTTCACTGAGTGACTGCTTGTTCTGATTGGCTTCATACTATCTTCCATCCTAATCCATACTGCCTAGTTACTATTAGTCTTTGTGCTTTCACTTCATTGAATACTTGACTATGGCTTGCCTAGTGTAGTCTACCTTCCGCTATATGGTAATAGGTTTATTTCTATTGTTTGTCTTCGAAACTTCCATGTTTTGAAGACTTTCATAAAAATCGCCTATTCACCCCCCCCCCCTCCAGTCGATCACTAGCACTTTCAGTGCCCATGTCAAAGGCCAGAGCCTCAACTCTTGAAACTTCTAAGTCAAATGTTGAAGAGGCTGCTGGTGAGGGGAAGAAAAGAAAGGAAAGGGTCAAGAAGACTATGGCCAAAGTCATTGGGAGATCCTCTATGATGGTAGATCCAGCTGAGGATGAAGATGAAGAGGAAGAGGATGCTGCACCAGCACCCAAGTCTCAAAAGCTGATGGGGGATGCCATCAAGTCTGGGGCTGCCCCTTCTAAGCCCAAGACAGCCCCAAAGCTTCTACTCCAAAGAATGCACCCAAGAGGAGCAGAAGGGATATATCAGTTGCTAAAAAGAACATGGCCCTAGTGCCTGAGATTGAAGAAGAAGATGATGATGATGAAGCCCATGTGCTTAGAAAGTGAAAGCCCAAGATCACTGATCATGATGACACCCATGCAGTGGCTGAAAACATGAACATCAGAAAGGATGCAGGTCTCAGACTACGGAGACAATCTGATCCATATGCTGTGAGAAGAAGGGCTGTTGTGGATTACAGGTTCCACACCAAAGAGCAGCAAGACTTCTATGAAACCATTTTGCTTGATATAAGAAGTCCATTGTCTGTGATATGAAGTGGGTGGATTGGAAATATATTGACAGCAATGAAGCCACTTCCCAGGAGTGCACGAAAGTTTCAGATCATGTGGAGTAGACACTTTTGTGGGTCAGTGTAAGTGCATCTAGTGCCACCCCTAGTTGGTTTGGAGTATTGACGACAAACCTAGTTGAGGGGCTAATGTGTTTGTGAGAATTGCAGGACAACACAGGTAGAAGTCCCTCATTGATTCGGTTTTCCTACCAGAGATGACCCCTAAAAATATATGAAGACATTGATGTCAAAGGTGGTATATGAAGATATTCACATCGAAGACTATGACAAGAGAAGACATCGCATGAAGCCTATGGAGCTCGAAGACTTAGATCTTTCGTAGTTCTTTTTCTTCTTTGTTGAGTCATAGGTACCACCGTACTGTTAAGTGGGGTCCAACAGAACCAGTCAGAATGACTGAAGTGATGCTTAACCAAAACCTATGTCTTCGAGTGAAGACTATGAGAGCGAATCTTGTCCAGAGTCGGACAAGTCAGCTTTGCTTGTAGCCCAAGTAAAGTTGTCGTGTGAGTTTGAAATCTGACCGTTGGAACACGTTTCAGTTCCTTAGTGACCCAGGGTCATTTTGGACAAATCAGGTCGGGTTGCCTAGTGGCTATAAATAGCCCACCCCCTACAACCATAAATGGTTGGCCACTTAGAGTTAGCATACGGCTTTTGTCGTTTGAGAGCAACCCACCTCGAAGCCTTTGAGAGAGAATTCCTTGCGAGGATAAAGCCCTAACCACCCAGAGCCAAAGAGAGTTAGGCATCACTTAAGTCTTCTTGTCTGTGTGATCTGAAGACTTATTACACTTGAGGACTGTGAATCCTCCAGCCGGTTAGGCGTCGCGTTCTGAGCATCCAAGAGACATTATGGATCGCCGGTGAACGAAGTCTGTGAAGGTTTGGGAGTCTCCCTTGAAGACTTACCAGAGTGATTGGGCGAGGTCTGTGTGACCTTAGCTCAAGGGGAATACGGTGAGGACTGGGTGTCCTGAGCTGCGTGTTCAGGACTGGGTGTCCGGGACTGTGTGTCCTCAGGTTTAAATACCTACCCGCCCTAACCAGACGTACAGTTGTCCAGCAACTGGAACTGGTCCAACAAATCATTGTCTTCAACGAGTCACTGGTTTCATCCTTCCCTTCCCTTTACTTACTGTTGGTCCTTGTGAAGTCATTGTATGATTGCACTATCTTTTGTCTTCACTGAGTGACTGCGTGTTCTGTTTGGCTTCACAATATCTTCCTACCTGATCCTTATTACCTAGCTGCTATTAGTCATTGTGCTTTCACTTCATTGAATATTTGACTATGGTTTGCCTAGTGTAGTCTACCTTCCGCTGCATGGTAATAGGTTTATTTCTATCATTTGTCTACGAAACTTCCACGTTTTGAAGACTTTCATAAAAATCACCTATTCACCCCCCCTCTAGTCGATATAACGCACTTTCAATTGGTATCAGAGCAAGGTAATCCCTTGTTCTATGTGATTCGGTTTAACCACCTGGAGTTTTAGTTATGTCGACTGCAGGAATAATTAAAGTCTCCGCTGCGTGCCCCGTCTTTGATGGAACTGAATATCCCTACTGGAAGAATAAGATGCGCATGCATCTTGAAGCCATTGACGTCGACCTATGGTATGTCGTCAAGAACAGCGTTCCCAAGGCTGGAGAAGGTGTCACTGCTGCTGACGTCAAGAAGTTTGTTCAACTGGACTCTACTGCCAAGAATATCATCTGTGGTCATCTAACCAAAGGACAGTATGGCCGCGTGAGTGATTTGGAAACATCTAAGCTAGTCTGGTCTGGCTCTCCAAGGTCAACGAAGGCGTCTCAACCCAGAGAGATCAGAGAATCAGTGTCCTTCGCAACCTCTTCAACCGCTTCAAGAGAAATGACAATGAGAATGTCCAGCTCACATTTGATCGACTCACTGACATCACAAATGAGCTTCAAGCCCTCGGCGCTACTGAGATCACCAAGCATGAAGTCGTCAAGACACTCCTGAGATCACTTGACAGTTCGTTTGACACCCTAGCCCTGATGATTCAAGAACGTCCTGATTTCAAGACACTCGATCCATCTGACATACTTGAGAGGCTCAACACACATGAGTTTCAGCTTTCTGAGAAAAGAGATATCTACGGCCCAAACTATGGGCGAACTCGTGCCTTGAAGGCAAAAGCTGTCTCCTCATCTGAAGAAGAATCTGACAGCAGTTCTGATGACCCTAAAGACATCGGAAAGGAACTTGCTATGCTTGTGAAGAAGTTCCAAAAATTCACCAAGAAGAAAGGCTTCAGAAAGTCTTCACAATCAAGCTCAAGGAATGATGAAGCTTCTGCTCATGACTACAAGAAGAAAACATGCCACAAGTGCAAGAAAACGGGCCACTTCATCTCTGAGTGTCCGCAGTGGGACAATGAGAACAAAAAGAAGAAGAAGAGCAAGAAATATGACTCTAATGACAAGAAGAAGAAGAAATACTCAAAGTCTTCTTCCAAGTCTTCCTCAAAGTCTTCATCACACAAGAAGAGCTCATCTGGCAAGGCACATGCGTTTGTTGGCAAGGAAATGGATTCAGAGGAGGAGTCCGCTTCTGAGGAGGCGGAGGTGGAGTCTGAGGAGGAGTCCGATTCTGGCGTTGCAAGTCTGGCTACAGCATACGTTGCCAAGTCCATCTTCAACACTGAAGACAATGACTTCATCACCGACACTGATGCAAATGACAAGGACTACTCCGCTCCTACCTACTGCTTCATGGCACGCGGTGCCAAGGTAAACACACGCACTACTCACTATCAAACATCTAGTGAAGATGACTCTGATTGTGGTTCAAGACCCAGCTACAAAACACTTGCTAAAATTGCAACTGAACAACAGAAAGCTATGGAACATATTCAAAAACTATTAGACAAAAGCGATGATCTGTTAGGCGTTGAAATGACTCGATCTGAGTCCTTAATTGAAGACATAAAAAATCTTCACGTTAAGTATGAGGAACTTGAAAGTCGTCATGAAACGCTCTCAACAACTCATGAAAAACTTTCCTATGATTATCTTCAACGGAAGCAAGATCTTGAGAAATTGAGAGCGGCTCATGAAGATCTTCAAAAGGAAAATGAGTCCCTTCGCGCCGAATAGATCAGTTCCGCTCAGGAAGGATTTGAACCACCATGTCTTAAATGCATTGAGTGTGATAATGCTACTTCTGTTGCTGAATGTTCTACTGCTGCTACTATTGCAATATCTTCAACTGTTGATGTGGTAACTAACCCCTCTGCTGAGGATACCACTGCTATTGCTGATGAGAATGCTAGGTTGAAGACATTGCTTGAAACAGGGATGTACAAAAGTCTTAAAGGGCATCAGACACTATGTGATGTCCTCAAAAGGCAGATTCTGAACCGAAACCCGAGGAAAGAGGGTGTTGGGTTCGTAAGGAAAATGAATGCTGATGGCTCTTACTGGAAACCTGAGCAGTACCCCAAAACCACATGGGTTGCTGCAAAGGAACCTTCAGCAGATCCATCCAATCTATCTGGCTTCACTTGCGCTAACCCCATTGTCATTGATGAATCCTTTGATGCAAACTATAAACTGTTTAAGAATCAGAATGGTGAAGTGTTTGCCAGGTATATTGGTACTAACTGCAGGAATGGGCCGCCTATGAAGAAGATCTGGGTGCCGAAAAAGTGTTTGGAAAATCTTCCTGTGAATGTCATCATGACACCACAGGTGAAGAAGACAAACCCCAGACCACAGGCTTCATACGGTCCAAAGGCTTCATACAGACAGAGGACTCACCTAAGTCGCACTAACGCAAATGTTTTGCAGGGAAACTATACTCAGGCCTATGAATATGAGCGTGGTTCATTGAATCGCCATGTTCATAAGACCAAGAACTATTCTGCTTATTCTTATGAGTACTATTGTCTGCCTGCAAGACTTTTTGCTAGGGCTCCAAAGCCAAAGTTCTCAGATGCTGCATTTAGACTTATTGCTTCTAAGCCACCCTTGAAGATGTGGGTGGCTAAGAAAGCTTAACTCTCTTTTGCAGGTAAAGGTCTCCAGCAGAAAACCAAAATCGTCTGACGCTATTGCTGGGGACCTTAAACATCTTGTAGGGCGCAAGATCAAATGCCCGAATGGTCTTACTATGTACTTCGTTCCTGAATCGCTTGCTACTCTCCCTATCAGTCCTAATCTGGATCTAAGCTTTCATAACCCACTGGTTCGTCAAATGTTTTTGCTTCACAATTCTCTTCGTGAAGCCTATCCCCCTAAATGCACTGTAGGGTACGACACCAGCATCTTCAGAATGGATTATTGATAGTGGGTGTACCAATCACATGACTGGCAAAAGAAGCCTTCTTATGGACTCAACCTTACGTCCATCCGACAAGAGTCACATCACATTTGCTGACACTGGTAAAAGTAAGGTATTGGGTCTAGGTAGAGTTGCAATCTCAAAGGATCAACACATGGATAAAGTCATGCTTGTTGAATCCCTTGGCTTCAACTTAATGCCTGTGTCAATGCTTTGCGATTTGAACATGATCGTAATATTTGGAAAATATCGTTGCCTTGTTCTAATGGAATCTGACAAGTCTCTAGTGTTTGAAGGGTATCGGACAGATGATTTGTACATGGTAGATTTCTCAGCAGGACCACAGCTTGCCGTATGTCTTCTAGCAAAAGCTTCAGAATGCTGGTTCTGGCATCGGAGGCTATGGCATGCTGGCATGAGGAACCTCCACACCCTTGCAAAGAAGAAGCATGTCATAGGCATCGAGGGCGTCAAGTTCAAGAAATATCACTTATGCGGTTCCTGTGAAGCGAGAAAGATGACGAGGGCCAAACATCCCTCGAAGACAATCATGACAACTACTCGACCCTTCGAACCGCTCCACATGGATCTTTTCGGTCCCACTCATTACTCAACTCTTACTAATACTGCTTGTCTCTATGGCTTTGTCGTTGTTGATGATTATTCTAGATATACTTGGGTGCACATAATCCTCTACAAGACTGAAGTGCAGGATGTCTTTAGACGCTTCGCCAATCAAGCAATGAACAACTATAGCGCCAAGATAAAGCACATCAGAAGTGACAATGGCACTGAATTCAAGAACACTGGCCTTGATACATATCTTGATACTTTGGGCATCACACATGAATTCTCAGCCCCGTACACGCCACAGCAGAATGGCATCGTCGAACGCAAGAACAGAACACTCATTGAGATGGCCCGAACGATGCTTGATGAATATAAGACTCCAAGAAAATTTTGGCGTGAAGCCATTGATACTGCATGCCATACAATCAATCGTGTTTATCTTCACAAGCTTCTGAACAAGACATCTTATGAGCTCCTTACTGGCAAGAAGCCAAATGTCAGTTACTTCAGAGTATTTGGCGCCAGGTGCTGGATCAAGGATCCACATCACACTTCAAAATTTGCACCAAAAGCACATGAGGGTTTTATGCTTGGATATGGAAAGGATTCGCACTCGTACAGAGTCTTCAATCTCTTTCATTATAAAGTGGTTGAAACAGTGGATGTGCGGTTCGATGAGACTAACGGTTCACAAAGAGAGCACCTGCCAAACGTGCTAGATGAAGTTCCATCCAGTGAATCAATCAAACTAATGGGAACTGGAGAAATCATACCCTCTGAAGCTCAACTTGAAGAGGAACTTATCATATCCGCACCTGATCAACCTGAAGACAATGCTCAGCCTGAAGACAATCCCTCTAACAATGACAATGATCAGCAAGAGCAAAATCTTCGCCCTGTACATCCTCGTGTTGCCAATGAAGTGCAGATTGAGAGAATAATTGATAGCATCAATGCACCCGGTCCGCTCACTCATTCAAGGGCAACTCAGCTAGCAAATTTCTGTGGGCACTTCGCATTCGTCTCAATAACAGAACCCAAGAAAGTTGAAGAAGCCTTCATGGAACCTGAATGGATTCAAGCTATGCAAGAAGAGCTTCAACAGTTTGAGCTGAATAATGTATGGGAACTGGTTAAGCGTCCTGACCGTCGGAAGCACAATATAATAGGCACCAAATGGATATACCGCAACAAGGAAGATGAGCATGGTCAAGTTGTCAGAAACAAAGCTCGTCTCGTTGCTCAAGGATATACTCAAGTGGAAGGCATTGACTTCGATGAAACATTTGCTCCCGTGGCTCGACTTGAAGCCATACACATACTGCTGGCCTATGCAAATCATCATAACATACTTCTATATCAAATGGATGTGAAGAGCGCTTTTCTCAATGGCAAGATTGAAGAAGAAGTGTATGTTGCACAACCGCCTGGCTTTGAAGATCCAAAACATCCTGACATGGTATACAAGCTCAACAAGGCACTGTATGGCCCCAAACAAGCCCCTCGGGCTTGGTATGACACACTCAAATACTTCCTGAAGAGCAAAGGCTTCATACCTGGTTCCCTAGACCCCACTCTCTTCACGAAGACATATGATGGTGAACTATTTTTGTGCCAAATATATGTGGATGACATTATCTTCGGCTGCACCAATCAGAAGTACAGTGAAGAGTTTGGATATATGATGCAAGAGCAATATCAGATGTCCATGATGGGAGAGCTGAAGTTCTTCATTGGTATTCAAATACGACAGCAACGCAACAGCATCTTCATATCTCAAGAGAAGTATCTCAAAGATTGCCTGAAGAAGTTCGGTATGCAAGACAGCAAAGGCTTCACGACGCCAATGCCAGCCAAACATCATCTGGGTCCCGACGACAATGGTAAAGAGTTCGATCAAAAGGCATACCGCTCCATGATTGGTTCTTTACTTTATCTATGTGCATCTAGGCCAGATATTATGCTTAGTGTTTGCATGTGTGCTCGATTCCAAGCGGCACCAAAGGAGTCGCATCACTTAGCTGTGAAGCGAATTCTTTGATATTTGGCTCACACCCCAACTCTAGGATTATGGTATCCAAAGGGCTCAGAGTTTGATCTGGTTGGATTCTCGGATGCTGATTATGCTGGTGACAAGGTGGATCGCAAGTCTACATCAGGCACATGTCACTTTCTGGGATGATCACTTGTATGTTGGTCTTCAAACAAGCAGAACTGTGTGTCTCTCTGCACTGCTGAATCTCTGGATCTTGCTGCGCTCAGCTTCTATGGATGAAGCAAACACTCAAGGACTATGGCATTCATCTGAAGCAAGTGCCACTCTACTGCGACAACGAAAGCGCCATCAAGATTGCCAACAACCCAGTTCAACACTCGAAGACAAAGCACATTGAAATTCGTCATCACTTTCTCAGAGATCATGTTGTGAAGGAAGATATTGATATCATACACGTCAACACTGAAGAGAAATTGGCAGATATCTTCACCAAGCCCTTGGATGAGAAGAGATTTTGCAAGTTACGGTGTGAGCTAAATATCTTGGAATCCTCAAATGTCTTGTGATCAGGCACACATCCAAACACTTATGCATATTGATGACTTAGATGTGCAACACACGAAGTGAAGTATATCTTCAATCAATGAAGACATACATTCTAAGTGTGAATACATTAATGTGGAATTTGACTTCAGAGCGCCACGATAATTGTGCGCCGTGTCTGGGTCTAATACTTCCTATACGGTGGGTAACGCCACCACCAAATGTTCTGTTTGAAGTGTTTCACTCATGGCGTTACATTTGCTATGTCTTCACATTTGGTTTGGCTTCAATCTCAACATGTCTTCATGATTATCTTCACTATGTTGATTATATATATATACTAGTGTTCTGTCCTCTACAGCATTCACTTATAGCTATGTCTTCTTGCTGAATCTTTTGAACTAAGTGAATGTGATCGGACCCTAACCTTTCTATGCTTTCTATCTCAAACTCTATCTCTCCAAATCACATGCATTCTATTGAAACTATCGAATGTCTTCTCTGCGTCCTTGTCAGCAGAAGATATAGAGACAAACATTAAGTCCATTTTCAATGCTCATTCCTTCACCTGAAACCCGGAGAAGTGGGAACGACCACCCGACAATCCAGGCATGCGTGGGACGTGGAACGACCCCCGATATGCTGCATGATGGCCACGTGTTCCTCAGATGTGAATCGCCAGGGGCACCTGTGTAATAACACTGAGCCGCCCCTGTCCCTATAAATACACGCCTCACCACAGTCATTATCTCTTCTTCCACTCTCGCACGAACCCTAGCGCCACCACTAGCCCTCGACGACGCCGGCGACGAAGCGCTTCGCTGCCGCAACCTCTCCGACGCCGTCTTCACGCCGACCGCGGACATCGTCCTCTCCGCCGTCGCCGTAGGTGTCCTCCATCGCCAAGTTAGGGCATGGACGATCGAACTGCTCGGCCTCCTCTTCCACTCCGTCTAGCAGTTCTACGTGTGGTAAATAAAACTTCCTTTTTACGGCCCCTTTGATCCGATAGGTTTGTCACTTTCTACCACAAGCAGTTTCTATTCACACAAGTTGGATCTCTTTCATACTGCATCTCATAACATGCCTAGTATATTCACTTATACTTCACAAAGTAGTTAGATTCCTCACTTGTACTGATCTCTGGATTCGTACAAATCTGGAACCAACTCCTTATCTATGAGTGAATGTCTTCGCATGATGAGGTCAATGTCTTCTAAACTGATTTATCTTCAAAATCTTCTGAGAATTCATATGAACTCTTCCCCTTCCCTCGCACCTTAATGCTATCACAGGTACATGTCCGTGGGAGAATCCCTTGGTTCTCATAGTCTGCATTCATTTGCAGAATTCTTACAGTATCACATAAATTCTCCCGAAGCTAGTTCCTGTTTGTCCAGCAAGCGAAAACCTTTAAAGCCTTTGAACGTATTGAAGCCTTTCAGTTTAAAATTCATGGCTTCGGAGAAATCAGCAAGGAAGGGTGGCAGAAAGCGTCGAGGAGAAACATCCAGAGATCTGCCCGATGACCTCTCGGAGCTGTACAAGGCAGATCCTGAAGAGGATTACAATCAGCGCAAGACACGAATCCAATGGATTCGACGCTATTGGGCAAAACAGTGGTTCAAGTACAGATTTGTGACAAAGGAATATGCTGAAAAGAATGCCATCAAGCGACCATGGGGAGACATCCTCTACAAAAATCTTCAACCCAGGACCAGAGATGAAGCCATTGAACAAGGCTTCTATCCCTGCATGGTCCGTGGACCACAGCCTGCGGATGCTGACCCATCGTCACTGCTATGGTGTCGTGACGACAATCTGTTTAAGCGCAACTTCCAGTTTGCCCAGAACTCAGCGAAGCAGAACAAGAAGTCTTTGGGATTAGACTTCAACCCTGGTCCCTCTGCTCCCCATGCCGATGGAACTCGCGAAGCTGAACCCAATATTCTTGGGCCCTTCTACAACCTTGAAGGTCACCCATATCGTGGTTCAAGGGACTGCCGTGAATGAGCCTGCAGATGACACTGAATCAGATGAAGCGCCTGCAACGCCGAAGCCAAAGAAGCTGAAGCGGACAAAAGCTTCAAAGCCTGCCTCTGCACCAAAAATCTCACGGGCGAAGCCACTGGACACTGCACCTCCTGAAGACAGTGTGTAGTCTGAAGATTTGTCACGCATCTCCAAGATCTAGAAGGTCAAGATGCCTCTGCCACACACCGGCCAAGAACTGACAGCTGCTGCCATTCTGCGAAACGATGCCATTGATCTGTCCAGTGATGAAGATCTTGCAGATGACGCTCTTGAGAAACTCATCAAGAGCAAAGAAGAAGCAGAAATCTTCAATGATCTGCCTCTCTTTGACGTGACAATCATCCACAACTTCATTGATGAGTGGTTTGACACGCCCAACATCAGCTTCGAAGATCTGCACGTACCCATTGGCCTCAGTGTCGCCTTTCATGGCGCCATTGCTTCAGAATTAGCTATCGCCCAACGCATTGTTGAACTGAAGCAAAAGATTGACTTTGAGAAAGCTCAGTTCAAGAAGCATATGGCCAAGCTCAGCGTGCAATAGGTGAAAAACTTCAAGATTATGCTGCACGAGCTCAAAGAAGCCTTTCTCAAGAAACGCGTAGAAGCTCAGGGTTCTCGGGAGCGCATGAAGAGCCTGGCTGACAAGTGTGTGCAAGGCTACAACGAGGCTGAGAAGTGCAAGGCCCTTGGGCGTCCGGGCATTGATCCCAGGATGGCTGCCAAGCAGAAGAAGAAGCCCACTGTGGCCGAACCCAACGCACCAAGGCAGGAAGCAGATCCCATTCTCTTCCCAGCTAGCATGACTGGCTTGAAGCCAAAGGCCCAGTCAACTGCTTCAGAGCTGAAGAAGACGAGGACTGCTGAGGCTGAAGCAAGGAAGAGGAAACATCATGAAGCCTCTGCTACAGCCCCCTCCAAGAAGAAGCGGAAGACCAAGAAGGAACGGGCTGCTCCCACAGAGCCCTTGATTGTTGAAACCATCTCCATGGTTCGCCCTGATGCTGAACCTCAAGAGCGCCAACTGACTGTCCATGAGCCTGCTTTCACAGTGGCTCATGAAGCTGAAGACTTCCCAGTAGCTGATCCCATCGCTGCTGAAGACATTGGTCACCATGACCATGTTGAAGATGATGCAGTTCTTCCTCAGCTCGAGCACCAACAGGTATCATCGCCTGTGCTAACGCACAGCGAACTCATCAGCATTGGTCGTCCTCTGACGCCAATTGCTCAGGATGCATCATGGGCTGATCACCCACAAGCACAAGAGGAAGAAGACTTTGAGGCCCAGCCAACTCCAACTCCACAGGCGTCGCCAGTGTTACGCAGGCTTCGCAAAGGACCAAGGCCTCCAGTCTCTGAGTCTGAAGCTAAAGCTGTTGAAGACATTCCGGCTGCATCAGCCGATGAAGAAGAAACCCCAAAAGCTGCTACTCCCCCGTCCCACCAAGAAGCTGTTCTCGAGGAGAACGTGACTGTGACTGACCCTCCAGCTCGTCAAGTGGAGGTTGAGAATCTTGAGGCTGCCACCACCAACACCAACGAAGCCACTGACGCTGTCATGGCTGAAGCTAATGTGGAGCCTTCACCAACCCAAGCACCAGAAGTCAGCGAAGCCACTGATCCCACTGCTTCTATTCCTGCGCCTGCTGCTGGTCCTCAGTTTGACTATCATGTTGAGCACAGGCCTCAGGTACAGAAGCCAATCCCAAGATTGACCAGGTTTCCAGGTCCTGCATCACCACCTGGATCCTTCAATGTTAATGGCTTCAAAGCAGACAACACTTTCTTCAATAGCTCCAGGAACCCCTACTTAAGGGAAAGAATATCATCTCATCGGTTCTGGAGCTATCCGCAGCGAAGCTATTACTCCTGCATTCTATACAATCAAGGTCGCATCTTCCCACATAAGCGTCTTGACATTGAAGCAATAGCTGGTCTGCCCTGTCTGGAAGAAGCTCTGGATTGCTTCAAAGAGGTTGGATTGCTGCCGTTCGTCACCGACCAAGAGCATTGGAATGAAGAGTTGCTGCTCCAGTTCTATGCCACACTTCACATCCGTGGGTACAACAGAGATCCGAAGACTTGGGTCCTGGAGTGGATGACAGGAAATGTTCATCACAAAGCCAAAGCATTTGATATCATTGAGCTCACTGGTCTACCCACTCCTGGCGATCTCTACGAACATGGCTGTCAGCTTCACAGTGAAGCTGTGGAGAGCATCTTTCAGAAGCCTGAACCTAACATGAGTCAGATGCTCAGTATGATGAAGCCATTGCCCCAAGATGCTGCATATCCCAAGGAATTCTTCATTGAAGACCTTGAGTATCTGCCCAGGACTATTTATCACATCATAAGGCGAACTCTCTGGCCCATCAAAGGACATTCTCCACATGCCAAGCTAGAAGGTGCAATGAAGACTTTGGTCTTCTATATTCTTCATGGCAAATGCTTCAATGCACAGGACTTCTTCATTCGCCAACTTGCTGCATTAGGCTCTGATCTTTTTGGCTTGAAGTTCTATGCTCCATGGATAATGCGGCTGATTAAACTTCATTCCGCTATCTCATATCAGCCATCTGCTCGCAATCATCGGATCTTTCTGCCTGATGTGGATATGTCTGTTGAAGCCATTTATCCTGAGCCTGCCAAGGAACCTCTAAGTCTTCAGAATGCGGAGCATCAAAGTTTTTCTCAGAACATTGAAGGAGTTGAAGCTGTCACTCGTGTGTATCCTTTGGCTGGAACTACACGTGCACCACATCCTGCCCTTACTGAAGCCACCGATAGCATAATTGTCCAATGACCCAAGAAGCGCACTCGTGTTCTCAATGACCGAGAGCTTCTGGTGGCTCTTCATCAGAAACAGGATAGGCATCATGACTGGCTGAAGCGCCAAATGCAAAGCCTCTTGGTGGATGTCAACCGCATTCGCAATCTTGCCACCAAGAATGCCTTTGTTGGCCATGAAACCTCTCGACGCACATGGAAAGGGCTGACATTGATGTGCTCTGAAGATGATCTTCAAGAGGATGGCTTCTCCGAACGCTTCAAGTTTGACTCCACACCTCCTCAAAGAGCAGTGCTGCGACGAACTCCATCTCTTGAAGACTCTGAGTTCTCTTCCTCTGCTGCAACTGTGAATGCCAGAGTGATCGAGGACGAAGACGATGCTACTTCACCGCCACCTCCTTCAGCACGCTTCGACACTGCTCCAAGTTCTTCTGCACCGCCGAACACCACCGACGACCCTGCTGCTTCACCTACTCTTCAAGGGAACGAGTAGATGCTCTATGTCTTCAAACCTTTTTGGTCCTTACTGACAAAAGGGGGAGAAGCATATGAGTTTGATAGTCTTCAAGCGGGTCCATATGGGCGGTTGCTTTATATTTTGCTTCGTGTTTACAACTCTCGTTTCGATACATTTGCTTCTTTGAGTTGTAACACTTAAACTCGATGGTCGTCTGCTACTTATTTGCCACTTTGTGATGCCATGATAAATTCCGCATGTGCGACGATAAATTCTGCACTTAGATCATTTTGCAGACGTCCATTTTCCATTATGCATGTCATTATCTTCACATACCTTCTCATGCATAATGAATTGTCATCATAAGTTGAAGAGGATCTCCACTAGTATAACCTGCCATGTGCATTTGCATTCCAAAAGCAAATTACTTATATGCACATCTTCAGGGGGAGCCCTTGCAGCTTATGAAGACAATTCTTTATACTTTTGCAATTTCACATATTATATTCCCCGTTGAAAACTTCAACTAGTTTGTCATCAATCACCAAAAAGGGGGAGATTGTAAGTGCATCTAGTGCCACCCCTAGTTGGTTTTGGAGTATTGACGACAAACCTAGTTGAGGGACTAATGTGTTTGTGAGAATTGCAGGACAACACAGGTAGAAATCCCTCATTGATTCGGTTTTCCAACCAGAGATGACCCCTAAAAATATATGAAGACATTGATGTCAAAGGTGGTATATGAAGATATTCACATCGAAGACTATGACAAGAGAAGACATCGCATGAAGCCTATGGAGCTCGAAGACTTAGATCTTTCGTGGTTCTTTTTCTTCTTTGTTGAGTCATAGGAACCACCATACTGTTAAGTGGGGTCCAAGAGAACCAGTCAGAATGACTGAAGTGATGCTTAACCAAAACCTATGTCTTCGAGTGAAGACTATGAGAGCGAATCTTGTCTAGAGTCGGACAAGTCAGCTTTGCTTGTAGCCCAAGTAAAGTTGCCGTGTGAGTTTGAAATCTGACCATTGGAACACGCGTCAGTTCCTTAGTGACCCAGGGTCATTTCAGACAAATCAGGTCGGGTTGCCTACTGGCTATAAATAGCCCACCCCCTACAACCATAAATGGTTGGCTGCTCAGAGTTAGCATACGGCTTTTGTCGTTTGAGAGCAACCCACCTCGAAGCCTTTGAGAGAGAATTCCTTGCGAGGATAAAGCCCTAACCACCCAGAGCCAAAGAGAGTTAGGCATCACTTAAGTCTTCTTGTTTGTGTGATCTGAAGACTTATTACACTTGAGGACTGTGAATCCTCCAGCCGGTTAGGCGTCACGTTCTGAGCATCCAAGAGACATTGTGGATCGCCGGTGAACGAAGTCTATGAAGGTTTGGGAGTCTCCCTTGAAGACTTACCAGAGTGATTGGGCGAGGTCTGTGTGACCTTAGCCCAAGGGGAATACGGTGAGGACTGGGTGTCCTGAGCTGCGTGTTCAGGACTGGGTGTCCGGGACTGTGTGTCCTCAGGTTTAAATACCTAGCCGCCCTAACCAGACATACAGTTGTCACAGCAACTGGAACTGGTCCAACAAATCATTGTCTTCAACGAGTCACTGGTTTCATCCTTCCCTTCCCTTTACTTACTGTTGGTCCTTGTGAAGTCATTGTATGATTGCACTATCTTTTGTCTTCACTGAGTGACTGCGTGTTCTGTTTGGCTTCATAATATCTTCCTACCTGATCCTTATTACCTAGCTGCTATAAGTCATTGTGCTTTCACTTCATTGAATATTTGACTATGGTTTGCCTAATGTAGTCTACCTTCCGCTGCATGGTAATAGGTTTATTTCTATCGTTTGTCTTCGAAACTTCCACGTTTTGAAGACTTTCATAAAAATCGCCTATTCACCCCCCTCTAGTCGATATAACGCACTTTCAGTCAGAAACTCACCAAATGGAATGATGAGCTCATAATGCAGTTCTACTCTACAGCTCATTTCTATCCCAATGGAAGGATTGTGTGGATGTCTGAAGGTACAAGGTACCAGTTAACAGTTGTTGAGTGGTCCAAATTGATCAATGCCCCTGAAGAGCAAGAGGATGACATAGATGTATATGCAAAGAAGAAGAAGAAGAAGGATCACAACTCCATGGACAATATGTATAAGGAAATTCCTGACAAAGCCTTGGAAACTCACAATATGGGCTCTACCTACTATTTGTTGTCTGGTTTGACCACAATCAACACTATCTTGAGGCATACCTTGTTGCCCAAGTCTGGAGATCATAGAACGATCATAGGTCATTCCATCAACTTGCTGCAGTTGTTTGATGTGCCCCCAAAAATTCAAAGTGATGAGCCTGATTGTTGAGACAATCAAGAGAACAACTGCAGATCAGAAAAGGTCGTGTGGGTATGGTCCACACATCCAGGTGCTCATCAACTCCAGGATGGGCACAGGCACATATCTATTGGACAAGGAACATCTTCCCTTGAGGCTTGAATTTGAGGACAATATAGTTGTCATGAATGCTGATGATCCAACATCTATTGAGGCCCAAGAAAAGAGAGAGAAAGCTAAAGCTGAGAAGGCTGCAAAGATGCCAAGTGCTGAAGAAGCATCTCAAGTGTTTCTCAAAACTAAGCAAGATAAACTTGGATATCTGATTCAAGCCACCTTGAGGATTGAGAAGGGCTTGGCCACCCTGACTCAGAACCAACAGAGCCTGGAGAGGATCATTGAGACTAAATTTTATAATCTTGATCTGAAGGTGACAGAGATGCAGACATCAGTTGAGCAGCTCTAGGAAGAAGTCGAGGAGAGGAAAGGGCGGGCTACCACAGATGCCTTTCAGAGAGTGCCAAGAGGGTAAAGATCTATTGCGGTGCCAATAGCTGACACAAGAGCAACTACAGCTGCACCTGCAGCCATAGCATCAGTAGCACCTCCAGTTGCCACTCCACCAGCTCCAACAACTTCAATAGATGCATTCGTCCTTGGATTCCTCTCAACGCCACCTCCGGAAGATCAAGCCTAGAGAGACGCATAGCACTATACATTTTCGAGATTTTTGGTAACTTGTTGCCAAAGAGGGAGAAAGTGTATAGATCATAGGCTTCGAGAGAGAGAGCTTTGCTTCTTTTTGCCCTCTTTGCTATTTGGTTGCTACTTTTTTGTGTGCTTGCTTGGATAATACTCTCTATTTATGTGTGTGAGATACTTGTGTGATCATGTGTTTGATCATATCATACCTTAATGCTTATGCTTGAATGATGCAATTATTTATCTCTTTTGTATGATCATTCACTTTGCCTTGGTGATGAGTGCACATTTCATACTCTATCATTTTGAGCGCTCCACCAAGATGTATGTGACATGGAAGAGTAACCCATGATCCTAACCGATTGTGCATTTGCATTCAAAAGCAAATTTTAAATAATGAAAAATTTTAGGGGGAGCTCTTGCTTATCGCATACTTCTCAAAGCGACGATGTATTTCAATCTTATTATCATTTGTCGAAGCTTTGATCTACATGTTGTCATCAACTCCCAAAAAGGGGGAGATTGAAAGTGCAACTATCCTTGGGTGGTTTTGGTAATTCCTAACAACATGTAGCTCATTGAACTAATGCTGTTTCAAGATGACCATTTCAGAAAGTTCAGTGATTGGCATGGCAAGGACTAGGAATGTGGACCCCTCAAAATGCTAAGGACACATATTGGCAAAAAGCTCAAGACTATACATTTTAATTTTAGTGATCCAAGATCACATTGAGTCCATAAGAAAAGCCAATACTATTAAAAGGGGATGAGGTGTTGCTTAATGGCTTGCTTGCTCAAAATGCTTAGTGATATGCTCCAAAAGCCCTCAACCACTTTCTCATATCCACATATATCCCAAACCAAAAGTCAAACTCGGCCCCACCGATTTGATCTTTCCGGCGCCACCAAGTTCACTTGACATAGCCATAGCCAGAAACCCTATCAGTTCGGTCTCACCGATAGGGATCTCGGTCTCACCGAGATGGGATTGAAAACTCTCTATTTCCCTTCATAACGTTTCGGTCTAACCGAGATGAGCGATCGGTCCCACCGAGTTCGCAATGCAAACTCTCTATTTCCTTTTCGTAACATTTCCATCTCACCAAAATGAGCGATCGGTCCCACTGAGTTTGCCTGACCAACTCTCTGTTTGCCTATTACAGAAATCGGTCTTATCGAGTTTATGAGATCGGTCTCACCGAGATTACGTTATGCCCTAATCCTAATGAAATTGGTCCCACCGATTTGACATGTCGGTCCCACTGAAAAGCCTAACGTTCACATTCTGAACTAAATCGGTCTGACCGAGTTTGAGTATTCAGTCTCACCAAATTTGGTAAATTGTATGTAATGGTTAGATTTTGTGTGGAGGATATATATACCCCTCCACCCACTCTTCATTCGTGGAGAGAGCCATCAGAACGTGCCTACACTTCTACCATTCATTTTCTGAGAGAGAACCACCTACTCATATGTTGAGACCAAGATATTCCATTCCAACCACAAGAATCTTGATCTGTAGCCTTCCCCAAGTTGCTTTCTACTCAAGTCATCTTTCCACCAAATCCAAATCTGTGAGAGGGAGTTGAGTGTTGGGGAGACTATCATTTGAAGCACAAGAGCAAGGAGTTCATCATCAACACACCATCTATTACCTTTTGGAGAGTGGTGTCTCCTATATTGGTTAGGTGTCACTTTGGAGCCTCCGTCAAGATTGTGGAGTTGAACCAAGGAGTTTGTAAGGGAAAGGAGATCGCCTACTTCGTGAAGATCTACCCAAGTGAGGCAAGTCTTTCGTGGGCGATGGTCATGGTGGGATAGACAAGGTTGCTTCTTCGTGGACCCTTCGTGGGTGGATCCCTTCATGGGCTCGCGCAACCATTACCCTTCGTGGGTTGAAGTCTCCATCAACGTGGATGTGCGATAGCACCACCTATCGGAACCACGCCAAAAATCTCTGTGTCTACATTGCGTTTGCTCCCTCCAAACTCCTCCCTTTACCTTCATATGCAATGATTGACATTCCGCTGCTATACTCTTAGATTTACATGTGTAGGTTGATTGCTTGACTCGTGATAAGATGCTAAAATCTGCCAAGACTTAAAATTGGGAAAATGCTAGATTTTTCATTTAGCCAAGTAGTCTAATCACCCCCTCTAGACATACTTTCGATCCTACACTGCCGAAACCATCATGCTTGTTGTGAGAAGCTCTGCTTTGTGAGAAGCATATACTCAAACCTGCCCCAAATGGGACAAAAAGTTTACCACAGCATGTTGACGCCCCTCCATGATAGCATACCAAGTTTCATAAATTTCAGACGAGTTTTGTATTTACTAGAATTTAAAAACCAGGTATCTCAATGTTTCGGTCAAGTGACGGTGGCAGGGTGTTTGACATTCATCCCCATTTCTTGCATGGGACCTAAGCATGCACCCAAGGACAAATATTTGATATTTCAACCAATTTATATGCACTGGAGCATGTAAATGTAGTTCAAATTTGAATTATGCACATATATGCATTGAAAACTCAGTTAATGCATAAAAATGTCCAAACGAACCATGAAAAATCACAAAAATTGACACAAGAGTCCTGTTGTTCTATGTTGACACGAGAAAAAAATTTGAAAGCAATAAGAGGCAATGGATATCGTTTCGTCCCCAAAGGTGGGACGTTCCCAACCGAAACCATCATGCTTGTTGTGAGAAGCTCTGGTTTGTGAGAAGCATATACCCAAACCTGCCCCAAATGAGACAAAAAAATTACCACGTCATGTTGATGCCGCTCCATGATAGCATGCCAAGTTTCATGAATTTCAGACGAGTTTTGGATTTACTAGAATTTAAAAACCAGATATCTCAATGTTTGCAGCCGAGTAACGGTGGCAGGGTGTTTGACATTCATTCACATTTCTTGCATGGGACCTAAGCATGCACCCAAGGACAAAGATTTGTTTTTTCAACCAATTTATATGCACTGGAGCATGTGCATGTAGTTCAAATTTGAATTCTGCACATAAATGCATTGAAAACTCAGTTAATGCATAAAAATGTCCAAACGAACCCTGAAAAATCACAAAAAATGACACAACACTCCTGTTGTTCTATGTTGACATGAGAATTTTTTTGAAAGCAATAAGAGGCAATGGATATCATTTCATCCCCAAAGGTGGGACGTTCCCTACCGAAACTGTGAGAAGCTCTAGTTTGTGAGAAGCATATACCCAAACCTGCCCCAAATGGGACAAAAAATTTACCACGGCATGTTGATGCCGCTCCATGATAGCATGCCAAGTTTCATGAATTTCAGACGAGTTTTGGATTTACTAGAATTTAAAAACCAGGTATCTCAATGTTTGCGGTCGAGTGACGGTGGCAGGGTGTTTGACATTCATTCCCATTTCTTGCATGGGACCTAAGCATGCACATTTTTCAACCAATTTATATGCACTGGTGCATGTGCATGTAGTTCAAATTTCAATTATGCACATAAATGCCTTGAAAACTCAGTTATTGCGTAAAAATGTCCAAACGAACCCCGAAAAATCACAAAAATTGACACAACACTCCTGTTGTTCTACGTTGAAATGAGAAAAATTTTGAAAGCTATAAGAGGTAATGGATATCGTTTCTTCCCCAAAGGTGGGACGTTTGTTGGGGAACGCAGTAATTTCAAAAAAATTCCTATGCACAGACACAGGATCATGGTGATGCATAGCAACAAGAGGGGAGAATGTGTCAACGTACCCTCGTAGACCGAATGCGGAAGCGTTAGCACAACGCGGTTGATGTAGTCGTACGTCTTCACGATCCGACCGATCCAAGTACCGAACGCGCGGCACCTCCGAGTTCTGCACACGTTCAACTCGATGACGTCTCGCGAGCTCCGATCTAGCAAAGCTTCACAGGAGAGTCTCGTCAGCACGACAGCGTGGTGGTGGTGATGATGATGCTACCGATGCAGGGTTTCGCCTAAGCACTGCTACAATATGATCGAGATGGATTATGGTGGAGGGAGGCACCGCACATGGCTAAGAGATCAATGATCAATTATTGTGTGTCTAGAGGTGCCCCTGCCCCCGTATATAAAGGAGCAAGGGGGGAGGCCGGCCGGCCCCTGTAGGCGCGCCAGGAGGAGGAGTCCTCCTCCTAGTAGGAGTAGGACTCCCCTCTTTCCTACTCCTACTAGGAGGGGGAAAGGAAGGGGGGAGGGAGAAGGAAAGGGCCCCCCCTCTCCTAGTCCAATTTGAACCAGAGGGGGCGGGGCGCGCGGCCTGCCCTAGGCTAGCCCTCTCTCTCCACCAAGGCCCATAAGGCCCATTATTTCTCCGGGGGGATTCCGATAACCCTCCGGCACTCCGGTTTTCTCCGAAACCACCCGGAACACTTCCGGTGTCTGAATTTCAGACAAGTTTTGTATTTACTAGAATTTAAAAACCAGGTATCTCAATGTTTGCGGCCGAGTGACGGTGGAAGGGTGTTTGACATTCATTCCCATTTCTTGCATCGGACCTAAGCATGCAACCAAGGAAAAAGATTTGATTTTCAACCAATTTATATGCACTGGAGCATGTGCATGTAGTTCAAATTTGAATTATGCACATAAATGCATTGAAAAATCAGTTAATGCATAAAAATGTCCAAACGAACCCTGAATAATTCCTATTCTTTTAGGACACACATATAGTTGCATGTTCACTATAGATAAAAGGTCTAGCAATTCAAACACCGCCCATTGCCACTGTGAGCCCATTATGTAATTCAAATCAAGACGAAAAATCAAGTAGATCCCACACAGTTTATTATAACCAACCGTGTGAGATGCAGCACAAGATATATTGGATTACCGTCGGAGTATAGTACGCATACGGCTTACGCGCGAAGGTGCGATGGCTACAATCCACAACCCGCTCTGAATAACTGACCTTGTCTGATGACACTTTGCGCGCCAGTTTTTTCGCTCAAGCGATTCCAAATTTTTGGCTTCCCGGGAAATATCTACCTCCCCGCCCCTCCCCCTTACCAAAAGCCACATGTCCAAGGGGTTTCCGCCTTCTTTTCCAAGTTCAAACCTTCACTCCTTGCTTGCAGCGCCGCCTCCTCGCCGTCGACCCTCCTTCACGCTGCCCGGCCTCACCTATCCAGGCAGGTAATCCACACCCGACCCCATCCTCCTCCTCCTTCCACATCCCACATACCCCGACCACCAGCGCGAGCGCGACACCTTCCACCCAAATCAACGACCCCTCCACCAAATAAGCACCGCCCCTAAGCCATGGTGCATGCGGTATAGCCAGGATCTCAAGGAGCATTTGGCAGCAGAGAAGAAAATCGCGGCCACACGCGCAGATGAGGTCGCGATGGCTGCCATTCGTGCAGACCCCCAGATCTCGGAGGAGCACCTCGCCACCGAGGCCGCCGTTGATGCCTCGCGCGTTGACGCTGCGACGCGGTTGGCTGCTTTAAACGACAGTTCGTGGCGTTTTCTCGAGGCCACCGTCGGTGCCTTCGAGGAAGACTACAAGGTGTTCTATCAGCGTGCACGTGCTTACCTCATCTTGAGAGCCAGCAGGTTAGTGCTCGGAGCGGCTCAGGCAACTACCACTACGACGAGGGCACCCACAATGCGGAGGCCTCACCCTCTTCCATGTCCAAGGAGACAATCGTCATCGATATCTCTGACAATGAGGAGTAGCTTGTCTTATTACCTCACTATAAGGACCCATGTTCAGTTTGCTAGCTACTGTCTTTCCTTAACAAATTCTAGTGAATTGTGCTATCTAGTTTTACCATGCAATCTTCTGCTCTAGTGTATATGTTCTATATGTCGTGCAATGTGGTGTTCAGTTAACTGTTTGGTTCAATTCTGCAAATGTGATGTTCAATTCTTCAGGGTGCAATTTTCCAAGTTGTCAATTATGCTTGGTTTGGTTAACTATGTGATCTTCTATTAGGAGTATGCTATATTGTGCAATGTGGTGCTCAGTTAATGTTTGGTTCATTTGTTGTGGTGTTTAGTTAACTTATTGGTTCAATTCTGCAATGCGATGTTCAATTGTTGTGGGTGCATTCTGTTATTATATACAATGTGAGAAATAAATCAAATTTGGCTATACTAAATACATGAGAAACAAATACAATTGCTATATTTCCAAGTTGTTAAGCATGCTTGGTTTGGTTAACTGTCCGATCTTCTATTAGGAGTACGTTATATTGTGCAATGTGGTGCTCATTTATCGTTTGGTTCATTTGTTGTGGTGTTTAGTTAACTGCTTGGTTCAATTATGCAATGCGATGTTCAATTGGTGTGGCTGCATTCTGTTATTGTATACCATGTGAGAAATAAATTGAATTTGGCTGTACTAAATACATGAGAAACAAATACAATTGCTATATTTCCAAGTTGTTAAGCATGCTTGATTTGGTTAACTGTCTGATCTTCTATTAGGAGTATGTTATATTGTGCAATGCGGTGCTCAGTTAACATTTGGATCATTTGTTTTGGTGTTTAGTTAACTGCTTGGTTCAATTCTGCAATGCGATGTTCAATTGTTGTGGTTGCATTCTGTTATTGTATACCATGTGAGGAATAAATTGAATTTGGCTGCACTTAATACATGAGAAACATATACAAGTGCTATATTTCCTAGTTCTTAATCATGCTTGGTTTGGATAAATGGGTTTTCCATGTGGCTTGAATTAATTTGATGAATCTGCAATGTGCTAATTTATCATCAACATATTTTACTGATAGCATGCGAACCCTTACTTAACATGATGACTAACTACCTTATATGTGTTGCACACAAACAATGGGAAGCACTAAGGTTTACCAGATGGTACTAACTATTATACCTTGTCTTTTTTATTCCTTTGCCCCATTTCCAATATAGAGAAGATATTTATGCACATCCTTGTTTTCAGGGTTCACTGATGATTACCTCTCAAACTACCGCTGTGGTCAGGAGGCGAGGAAAGTTTTCATACAACACCCACGGTTCAATATTGAAGTGTTCCTGAAGAGGTCGAAGGATGGATGGTCAATCATCCACGGGCACTGGCCTAGAGTTGCAAAGACCTTCAACATGAGTTAAGGCTCAATATTCGCCTTCCGCTTCAGCAGTTTTTAGATGAGATGCATCTATCTATGTACCGTCTATGATGCTAATTTCGAAAGGTTCTAGATGTTGCATGTGAAACTTGGTGCTGGTGCAGTTGTGTAATGGGGTACTTGAGTGTTGAAGCTATATCATGTTGTACTCGGATGTATTTCAATTATGAAATCATGCTTCCTTAATATGGAAATGGAATATATTATGTGCTTAATATGAATGTCAATTAGATTAGTAAATGGATTATTAATAATAGGGCAATTGGCCTGCTAATTGGGTTTTCCTATTGCAAACGGTTACTGAGAAAACACCGTGGGTGATGACCTCAAGCAACGCACACAGTTTCTAGGAATAAAACATGTTGGATCAATGAACAATCACGCATGACCTTCTCTTGAAAACTGTTTGCGTTAGCCCAACTTGCGCAAACGTTTACCACATAAAAAATGTGTGTGATGGACAACCTTTGCCACACAGTTTCTTCTACACACCGTGTGTGATGCATACAATAACGCAAACAGTAAAATTGTTAATATTATGTGCAATGGCAACGCTATCACAAATTATTTAACGGGGAAAATTGTATGTGATGTACCTGTGAACAAAAACGTTTTCCTTGGAGCAAATGTGTGGGATGTACATACGAACGGAAACGTTTAGCGGGGACTGATTGTGTGTGATGTACTTGCGACCGGAAACAATTTCGCCTGTATAATTGTATTTTTTAGCCCTATTGTACGTATTTCCGTATTTGAGTGCTCGCCGGTCACACACGAACTCATTTTGCCAGGCGTGTGTGCCAGGAGGGCATATCCCTGACGGTTTCTGGGTCGTGTGGGAAGGACCCCCTATCGCCGTCACTCACTAGGCGACGGTGCCAAATGCCGTTGCGGAAAGGGGTTAAAAACCGTTTGTATAACACTGACGCGTACGAGTGATATGAGTATTAAATATGTAGAGGCATTTAGTATGCAATATTAAATAATAAATTTAGTGATTTTCTACAGTAGATAATGATAAGGTTATGCATTGATTTATACTAACTTATCTCACGAGTTCTTGTTGAGTTTTGTGTGGGTGAAGTTTTTAAGATTTAGGAAAACCGTGATATAAAAGGAATTAAGGAGACACAAAAGCTCAAGCTTGGGGATTCCCAAGGCATCCCAAGTTAATATTCCAAGAAGTCTCAAGCATCTAATCTTGGGGATGCCTCGGTAGGCATCCCACCTTTCTTCTTCAACAATTATCGTTAGTATCGGCTAAGCCTAAGTTTTTGCTTCTTCACATGATGTGTGCTATTCTTAGAATGTCATTTTGTTTTGTTTAGCTTGTTGTTTTAATAAAATACTTAGATCTGAAAGTTTTTAAATAAAAGAGAGTCCTCAAATAGCTACCCATTTACTTAACTGCTCATTTGATCTTCACTTATATCTTTTTGGAGTAGTTTGTCATTTAATCTTGTGCTTCACTTATATCCTACGTGTAAATTCTTGAATAAATTTAATATCATGAAGTTGAAATTATATGTTCATATCATTCCTAGTGGTAGCTTCACATTGGGTTTAGAAAGTGAAATCTTTTGAAGTTTCACAATCACAATATTGGTCATACAAGCAAATTGTGAATGATTAGTATAGGGAAGAGGACTTTCACATACAAATATATTATCTTGGACATCTTGTATGATTGTGAATACCCATTAATTATTTCCAAACTTGAGAAAATTAGTTGAAGTTGGACAAGGAAGACAACATAATGAGTTATGGTCGTGTATATTTGCATAGAAGTTATATTGTTATGAACATGTGGTGTTTGCCTAGGATCTTTTGCCAGCCAAAAAAATCATACTAAGTAGAGATACTACTTGTGCATCCAAAAAACCTAAAACCATGTTGCTTGCCATGAGTTTCCACCATACCTACCTATGGATTGAATAAGATCCTTCAAGTAAGTTGTCATTGGTGCATAAAGCAATAAAAATGCTCCTAAATATGTTTGATCTTTTATTGTAAGGGAAAATTGAGCATTGTACAAACTTGTGATGGCGAATTCATAAAAGCGATGGACTCCATAATAAAGGTTGCTATCATAAGGGGCAATATAACGTGACATCCCTTTGCATTAAGAGTTTTGGCATCCAAATAAAAAGGGCATGACAACCTCTGCTTCCCTCTGTGAAGGGCCTATCTTTTACTTTTGAGTATTTACTTTTATGCAAGAGTCAATAGTATGCATTTTCATTTCAACCTCAGTTACTCTCTAGTTGGCAAGCATCATGTGGTGGGGAAAGATCTAGGCACATATGGCTAGTCAAATATATTTGATCATGATTTATTATTATTGACAATTATCTCTATGATAAATGAGTTAGGAGGCGAAACATTAAGGCCCTATATTTCTCTGTATTCCATGGATGCCATTTGTTCTAAGAATATGCTTTGAGTACTAGCAATCATAGAAGACTATATGATGATTGAGTATGTGGATATCTTACTTAGACTCTGTTGAATAAGTTGAATTGCAATTGTTTGGTGACAAAGAATATAGGTTGTTGAGTTTCAAGAGAATTCATTTCACTACCGCAGGATGGTCCAAACGCGAAACTACGATCAGAGACCCTTCGATGAAACTATGTGTGATGCCATATCGCAAATGGTGGTGTAAAAAACCCCGTCAAAAAAGGTGAAAAACATTTGTGGGGACGGATGCATCAAACACGGTTCAGATTTTAGTTGCATGTGCGATGCAGGGCATACGGTTCAGTTCAATTAACTGTTTGGGATGAGGAGGAACAAAAGAAACGGGCAGCCAGATGAAGGCGTGTGCGATATATAGCATACGGTTCACTAGGATGAACTGTGTGTGATTACCCAGCACAATGGAAACGGTTGAACTGGACAAGATGTGTGTGATACGCGGCAAACTGGTCCGTAAGCAGAAATGTGTGCGAAGACCAATAATAACACAGACGATTGCTAATAAGCCGTGTGAACCGTATGTGTACATGGCCTTCCGTCCTCCTCTCGCACGTCTTGTCACCCTGCTGCCGCAGATGGCTTACAGCGCAAGCTTGCGCAGCGCGCGGGGCGTTCTTTTGGTCAAACGGTGGCGCCAATAAATCGTCGGTGAGACCGTTCCTGCGCAACCTCGCAGGTTCCCGCGCAAGCTTCCCGCCTGACTCGGTGAAATCCCCCAAAATCCCAATGCTTACTGGCCTGCTATAAAAACGCTCACGGCCGGCGAGTCCCGCGTCGCATTTTCCCCTCCCTCCCTGTAGCTTATCTCGTCTGCTTCTCCCACAATCACCAATGGCACCGGTCTATCGTCGTCGCTCAGCCACTCCACCGTCATCAGAGGACAGCTCCAGCTGGGAGGCTACACCGCGGCAGTGGCGCAGTCCCCGGCATAGTGTAGTGCGCGTGCCGTCCCTGTTGGGTGTGCACGGAACACCCACCACAAGATTTGCCGTCGGTGCCCATCGACAGTTGTTGCCGGTCGCCATTTCCACCACACCACCGTCGAAAGCCAGGGTCATCGCCTGCTCCGCCGCTGCCGCCCGTGGCGGGAGGTAGCAGTCGTGGCCGCCACCCCATTGCCGGCCACCGTGGCCATCACCCGCTCCACCATTGCGGCCCGAAGGCAGGAGGTGGTGGTCGTGGCCACCACCCCGCCGTCGGCCGCCGTGGCCGCTAGCCCACCATCGACTGCCGGGATCATCACTCGCTCCGTCACTGTGCCCGAAGGCGGGAGGCGGAGGTGGATGCCCGCATGTGCGTCAACGACCTTGCATGCTACACCGAGTTCCCGCAGGAGGAGGAGGAGCGCCTCGTCGAGCATGCAAAGAGCCTTACCGCCGCAGTGGCAGTGGCACACGCTGCCTTAGAGGCGAGAAATCAGGAGATCTACGAGGAGAACCACCACTTCCAGAGGGGTCATTTGGAGCGGCAGAGGGCGTTCGAGGTGAGCATCGATGAAGCTGCAACAGCGGCAGGCACCGTATTGCGGTTGCCCAGCTTGTCAGTAGGCTCCTCCTCCGCTGCCTCTTACAGAGCGCGCTCGGCAAAGCAGAGGCAGCCAGAAGTAGTACAAATCCCCTCCATAGTAGTAGTATTTAGGGGCTATTTTGTTCAGTTCATCTAACTATAGATGTGGTAGAGCTGTACAACGTACTTAAAATTAGCTAGTATATATAGTTGAACTACCTATTTCAGTACGTGGTTGGCAACAATTGGGGAAAAGTTTGGTCGGTTCAGCTATCGAGTTGAACTGTTTGTATAAATTAAGAACGACTACTTAATCTATGAATGAAATCTATGCTTAATTACTGAATTTTAGTTGCAAAAATTAGATACTACTAGTGATTTTTAGATTCATATTTTCACAAATCACAGTGTTACAAGGTTTACAAATGGCAATGTTACTAGATCAACAAATGTCAATCTTTCCAGTTTGACAAATGGTAACATACCCAATATGATAGATGCAAATCGCACCAAATTGTTTGTAAGTGGTTGCACACCGGTCATCCAAAAGAACCGTTTGCGTTGAAGAGATGCACAAATCCTACTCTCACTTTGCATCATGTCGTCCCGGGGTCAAGGGGCGAGGTGCGGGAGGACGGTAGCTAGCGGCGCTGAGAGGTAGCATTCGACGGCGGCGTCCCATGCCGCTGAGGGGGGTGCGCGCACGGAGAGGAAGGCGGGCGGCCATGGAAGTCAAAGGGCTCGCTTCCCAGTGAGCATGCGCAGCGTACAGCTCACACATTTCCCGGTGAGCCTGTGCATTTGAGGACAGCTTGCACGCCTCTTGGTCAGCATGCGCACCGGACTGCGCTCGCACGCCTCCTGTTCAGTCAAGGTCAAGCAGCTATCTGCACGGCACCTGCTACAGCCATTAAAACCAAGACACATGGCGTCATGTGAATGGTTAACAGAACGCACACGGTTTAAATTATACAAACGTTTGATATATTAAAGTGGCAGCTATTTTTACAAACTGCCTTTGTTGGCTGTTATTATTCGAGTGCGCCTTCTCTCAAAATGGACACGAAAAATACCACAGCATGTCGGGTGCCATTCCAAGATAGAATGCCAAGTTTCATGAATTTCAGATGAGATTCACACTTACTAGAATTTAAAAATAAAGTATCTCAACGTTTTGCCGGCAATCAACGATGCCATGGTGTTTGACATTCATACCCATTTCTTGCATGGGACCTAAGCATGCACCCAAGGACACATATTTGATTTTTCAACCAATTTATATGCACTCGAGCATGTGCATGTAGTTCAAATTTGAATTATGCACATAAATGCATTGAAAACTCAGTTAATGCATAAAAATGTCCAGACGAACCCCGAAAAATCACAAAATTGACACAACACTCCTGTTGTTCTATGTTGACACGAGAAAAAATTTGAAAGCAATAAGAGGCAATGGATATCGTTTCGTCCCCAAAGGTGGGACGTTCCCTACCGAAACCATCAAGCTTGTTGTGAGAAGCTCTTGTTTGTGAGAAGCATATCCCCAAACCTGCCCCAAATGGGACAAAATTTTACCACGGCATGTTGATGCCGCTCCATGATAGCATTCCAAGTTTCATGAATTTCAGATGAGATTCAGACTTACTAGAATTTAAAAACCAGGCATATCAATGTTTTGCCGGCAATCAACGGTGCCCTGGTGTTTGAAATTCATTCCCATTTCTTGCATGGGACCTAAGCATGCACCCAAGGACACAAATTTGTTTTTTCAACCAATTTATATGCAATGGAGCATGTGCATGTAGTTCAAATTTGAATTATGCACATAAATACATTGAAAACTCAGTTAATGCATAAAAATGTCCAATCGAACCCCAAAAATTCACAAAAATTGAGACAACACTCCTGTTGTTCTATGTTGACACGAGAAAAAAATTGAAAGCAATAAGAGGCAATGGATATCATTTCGTTCCCAAAGGTGGAATGTTCCCTACCGAAACCATCATGCTTGTTATGAGAAGCTCTGGTTTGTGAGAAGCATATACCCAAACTTGCCCCAAATGGGACAAAAATTTTACCACGGCATGTTGATGCCGCTCCATGATAGCATGCCAAGTTTCATGAATTTCAGATGAGTTTTGGATTTACTAGAATTTAAAAATAGCGTATCTCAACGTTTTGGCGGCAATCAACGGTGCCCTGGTGTTTGAAATTCATTCCCATTTCTTGCATGGGACCTAAGAATGCACCCAAGGACACATATTTGATTTTTCAACCAATTTATATGCACTGGAGCATGTGCATGTAGTTCAAATTTTAATTATGCACATAAATTCATTGAAAACTCAGTTAATGCATAAAAATGTCAAAATGAACCCCAAAAAATCACAAAAATTGACACAACACTCCTGTTGTTCTACGTTGACACGAGAAAATTTTGAAAACAATAAGAGGCAATGGATATTGTTTCGTCCCCAAAGGTGGGACCTTCCCTACCGAAACCATCAGGCTTGTTGTGAGAACCTCTGTTTTGTGAGAAGCATATCCCCAAACCCGCCCCAAATGGGACAAAATTTTACCACGCCATGTTGATGCCGCTCCATGATAGCATGCCAAGTTTCATGAATTTCAGATGAGTTTTGGATTTACTAGAATTTAAAAACCAGGCATCTCAATGTTTTGCCGGCAATCAACAGTGCTCTTGTGTTTGAAATTCATTCCCATTTCTTGCATGGGACCTAAGCATGCACCCAAGAACACATATTTGATTTTTATACCAATTTATATGCGCTCGAGCATGTGCATGTAGTTCAAAATTGAATTATGCACATAAATGCATTGAAAACTTAGTTAATGCATAAAAATGTCAAAACGAACCCCCAAAAATCACAAAAATTGACACAACACTCCTGTTGTTCTATGTTGACACGAGAAAAAATTTGGAAGCAATAAGAGGCAATGGATATCGTTTCGTCCCCAAAGGTGGGACGTTCCCTATTGAAACCATCATGTTTGTTATGAGAAGCTCTAATTTGTGAGAAGCATATACCCAAACTTGCCCCAACTGGGAAAAAAATTTCACCACGACATGTTGATGCCGCTCCATGATAGCATGCCAAGTTTCATGAATTTCACACGAGTTTTTGATTTACAAGAATTTAAAAATAAAGTATCTCAATGTTTTGCCGGCAATCAACGGTTCCCTGGTGTTTGAAATTCATTCCCATTTGTTGCATGGGACCTAAGCATGCACCCAAGGACACAGATTTGATTTTTCAACCAATTTATATGCACTGGAGCATGTGCATGTAGTTCAAATTTGAATTATGCACATAAATGCATTGAAAACTCAGTTAATGCATAAAAATGTCCAAATGAACCCCGAAAAATCACAAAAAATGACACAACACTCCTGTTGTTCTATGTTGACACGAGAAAAAATTTGAAAGCAATAAGAGGCAATGGATATCGTTTCGTCCCCAAAGGTGGGACGTTCCCTACCGAAAGCATCAGGCTTGTTGTGAGAAGCTCTGGTTTGTGAGAAGCATATCCCCAAACCTGCCCCAAATGGGACAGAATTGTACCACAACATGTTGATTCCGCTCCTTGATAGCATGCCAAGTTTCATGAATTTCAGATGAGTTTTGGATTTACTAGAATTTAAAAACAAAGTATCTTAATGTTTTGCCGGCAATCAACGGTGCCCTGCTATTTGAAATTCATTCCCATTTCTTGCATTTGACCTAAGCATGCACCCAAGGACACAGATTTGATTATTCAACCAATTTATATGCACTGGAGCATGTGCATGTAGTTCAAATTTTAATTCTGCACATAAATGCATTGAAAACACAGTTAATGCATAAAAATGTCCAAACGAACCCCGAAAAACCACAAAAATTGACCCAACACTCCTGTTGTTCTATGTTGACACGAGAAATTTTTTGGAAGCAATAAGAGGCAATGGATATCGTTTCGTCCCCAAAGGTGGGACGTTCCCTACTGAAACCATCATGCTTGTTGTGAGAACCTCTGGTTTGTGAGAAGCATATGCCCAAACCTGCCCCAAATGGGAAAAAAAATTACCACGACATGTTGATGCCGCTCCATGATAGCATGCCACGTTTCATAAATTTCAGACGAGTTTTGGATTTACTAGAATTTAAAATTAAAGTTCCTCAATGTTTTTCCGGCAATCAACGGTGCCCTGGTGTTTGAAATTCATTCCCATTTGTGCATGGGACCTAAGCATGCACCCAAGGATACATATTTGATTTTCATACCAATTTCTATGCGCTCGAGAATGTGCATGTAGTTCAAATTTGAATTATGCACACAAATGCATTGAAAACTCAGTTAATGCGTAAAAATGTGAAAACAAACCTCAAATGATAGCATGCCAAGTTTCATGAATTTCAGATGAGATTCGGACTTACTAGAATTCAAAAATAAAGTATCTCAATGTTTTGCCGGCAATCAACGATGCCATGGTGTTTGACATTCATACCCATTTCTTTCATGGGACCTAAGCATGCACCCAAGGACACAGATTTGATTTTTCAACCAATTTATATGCACTGGAGCATGTGCATGTAGTTCAAATTGGAATTATGCACATAAATGCATTGAAAACTGAGTTAATGGATAAAAATGTCCAAACGAACCTCGAAAAATCACAAAAATGACACAACACTCCTGTTGTTCTATGTTGACACGAGCAAAAAAAATGAAAGCAATAGGAGGCAATGGATATCATTTCGTCCCCAAAGGTGGGATGTTCCCTACCGAAACCATGAGGCTTGTTGTGAGAAGCTCTGGCTTGTGAGAAGCATATCCCCAAACCTTCCCCAAATGGGACAAAATTTTACCACAGCATGTTGATTCCGCTCCTTGATAGCATGCCAAGTTTCATGAATTTCGGATGAGTTTTGGATTTACTAGAATTTAAAAACCAGGCATATCAATATTTTGCCTGCAATCAACAGTGCCCTGGTGTTTGAAATTCATTCCCGTTTCTTGCATGGGACCTAAGCGTGCACCCAAGGACACAAATTTGATTTTCCAACCAATTTATATGCACTGGAGCATGTGCATGTAGTTCAAATTTGAATTATGCACATAAATGCATTGAAAACTCAGTTAATGCATAAAAATGTCCAACAAACCCCGAAAAATCACAAAAATTGACACAACACTCCTGTTGTTTTATGTTGACACTAGAAATTTTTTGGAAGCAATAAGAGGCTATGGATATCATTTCGTCCCCTAAGGTGGGACGTTCCCTACCGAAACCATCATGTTTGTTGTGAGAAGCTCTGGTTTGTGAGAAGCATATACCCAAACCTGTCCCAAACGGGAAAAAAATTTTATCAAGGCATGTTGATGCCGCTCCATGATAGCATGCCAAGTTTCATGAATTTCAGACAAGTTTTGGATTTACTAGAATTTAAAAACCAGGTTTCTCAATGTTTGCGGCTGAGTGACGGTGGCAGGGTGTTTGACATTCATTCCATTTCTTGCATGGGACCTAGGCAGGCTACGAAAAATTCTAAATTAGTTACACAACATTGATATACAAATTGCCTACGTTGTCCTAATTTTTCAGAACTTTTGGAGTTACAGAAGTATGGTTATTATTCAAATTACGACACACTGTTCTGTTTTTGACAGATTCTATTTTTCTTGCATTGTGTGCTTATTTTGATTATTCTATTTTTTGACGGTGTGCTTTAATATTTTTGAAGAAATACTCTCATGCTTCGCTTAGATTTATTTGAGAGTTAGTAATTTTTTTGAAGAAATTCTCTCATGCTTCACTTAGATTATTTTGTGTGATGGAAATTTTTATGCTCATGTTCTTCACTTAAATTTGTTTGAGCTTATCAAAACCAATTGCAACAAGTGAAATTAGTCCCAAAGATGATAAATATTCAAGATGGATATAATAAAAACTTTCATGAAGATCATTGGGCAAAATAAACTTGACTCTTTGTAATAGTTTTGAGATATGATGATAGTAATATGTGAGTCATGTTGGTGAGTAATTATGCTTTAGTAAGAATATTTTTGTTAAGGTTTGTGATTCCCTATGCAAGCATGAAAGTCAATAGTTATGCAATGAAATTACATCCTACTTGTGGTGCATTATTCGGTGTTAGTTATGCTCAATGCTCGTCTATGTGATTTTTCGTTTCTTGGTTGGTTTCTTCTCAATATATTTGCTAGCCTCCATTTGTACTACGTAGAAATACTCCTTGTGCATCCAAAATCCTTAAACCCATTTTTTCCATATGAGTCCACCATACCTACCTATATGCGGTATTTCTGTGTCGTTCTAAGTAAATTTGTATGTGCCATCTCTAATTTTCAAAATAAATTTCCTTTTTGTGTGCCCGTACCACTCATGAAGCGGCAGGGGGTGGCCAATATTTTTCTATGCTAGATGTGTTATTCTTAGGATTAGTGTTTATTCACTTGTCATTGCATGGCGGTAATAGGGATGCACAGTCCCGAAATGAAAAGAAATTTACTTTATGTTGTCAAATAATAAATTCCTTGGAAAGTGTTGGTATGGAAGGCACCCGTGGATACGGCTAGCCATGGATTGTGAAAGAATGGTGGAAAAAGGAATAAGCTTTATTTTATGTTTGAGAACCGCCTATGATGCATCTATGATGGAAAGTATTGGGAACTACTCGGTCATTTTCATTGACGGGAAAAGCATGCCTCTCAAAAAAATATCTCTCAATTTATAATTTGAGCTCTGGCACCTCTACAAATCTCTGCTTCCCTTTGCGAAGGGCCTATCTATTTACTTTTATGCATTTATTATTTTTATTTGAGTCTCCATCTTCTCTTATAAAGCACCAACTAGGGAGCACTATGATCATACTTGAGCATTGGATGTCGCTAATATTCGAGTTTGTTTCATGAATGGATCAATGATTGAGCATGATGGGCTAGGGATAGCTTTCTTTAGTTTTGATATTTTGAAAGGCATGGTTGCTTGTTGATAAGCTTGAGTATTGAAGTCTTCGTGTCAAATATAGACTATTTATTTGAACCATCTAAAGAGTCCAAATGTCCATGGTACAAAAATAATAATATGTGATGAACATGTTAGGCAGCATTCCACATCAAAAATTCTATTTTTATCATTTACCTACTCGAGGACGAGTAGGAATTAAGCTTGGGGATGCTGATAGGTCTCCAACGTATCTATAATTTTGCACGTTCCATATTGTTATATTATCATTCTTGAATGTTTTACAATCGTTTTATAGCAACTTCATATCGTTTTTTGGGACTAACCTATTGGCATAGTGCCTAGTGCCAGTTGATGTTTTTTTCTTGTTTTTTACTTCGCAGAATATCCATATCAAATGGAGTCCAAACACGGTTAAACTTTTTGGAGATTTTTTTGGACCAGAAGACAACTTGGGAACCAAGGAAGTCCGCGGGGGGAGGCCCGTGGGGCCCATGATAAACCAGGGCACGCAAGAGAGCCCATGCGTGCCCTGGTGGATCATGGGGCCCATAGATCTCTTTTCCACCGCCTCTCAGCTCTATAAATACCCAAATATTCCAGAAACCCTGGGGGAGTCGATGAAACACAGTTCCAGCCACCGCATGTTCCAAAACCACGAGATATAGTCTAGAGCCCTATTCTGGCACCTTGCCGAAGGGGAACATGATCATGGAGGGGTTCATCATCCTCATTGGTGCTCCTCAGATGATGTGTGAGTAGTTCATCATAGACTACATGAATAGATCTTTTCTACATGTAGGTCTATGAATAGATGGTCTACATTGCTATTAACGCGTCATAATAATTTGTTCTTCTATCAATTGCCCAACAGTAATTTGTTTACCCACCATATGCTATTTCTCAAGAGAAGCCACTAGTGAAATCTACGGCCACGGGGTCTATGTTTTATCATATTGCTTTCAGATCTATCTTTTATCGTATTTGTTTCCAGATCTATTATTCCAAAAAACAAAAAAATACCTTGCTGCACTTTTTCTTTACTTACTTTATTTCGTGTTTTATTCAGATCTATTTATCCAATCTTATACAAATCAATCTGTCTTTTTACCGAGGAGGGATTGACAACCCCTCTTACGCGTCAGGTTGCAAGTATTTGTTCTTTGTGTGCAAGTACCATTTACATAGTGTTTCTTGGTTCTCCTACTGGATTTATGCCTTGGTTTCACAACTGAGGGAAATACTTACCGTAGATGTGCTAGCTGCATCATCCCTTCCTCTTTGGGGAAATACAGACGCAGTCTAGCCATGTCACTATCGCATGTGTTTCGATTACCGTACCATAAATGCTATCACTGTTCGCTATAGACACACCATTCGACACCTTGATGATATGCTAGATGAACTTAGTGGAGCCACCATTTTCACAAAAAATGATCTTATAAGTGGCTACTATCAAATTCACATTCAAGAGGGTGACGAATGGAAAATGGAATCCAAAACTACATTTGGCTTATATGAATGGTTAGTCATGCCTATGGGCTTATTCGAAGCGCCTATCAAATTTATGCGTGTGATGTGTTATGTTCTTCGCAAATACATTGGCATATGTGGTGTGGTCTACTTTGATTATATACTTGTGTTTAGTAAATCTCTTGAAGATCATGTCATACACCTTAGGACGTCTTGCAAGTTCTTAGAAACGGGCATCTTTATGCGAACATGGAAAAATGCACTTTTGGTATTGACAAGCTTATTTTCTTGGGCTTTGTTGTGTCTTCTAAGGGTGTCCATGTTGATGAGTATAAAATTGATGCAATTAAAACTTGGCCACGACCAACCAATTTGCAACAAGTGTGTAGTTTCCTTGTCTTAGCCGGTTTCTATCATTGATTTGTTAAGGACTTTAGCACTATTGCATCCCATTGCATGCTTTGAGTAAGAAGAATGCACCCTTTGTTTTGGGACCTTCCTAAGATGTCGCATTTCATGAGCTTAAGAATTTGCTTACACATGCTCCATTGCTTGCATTACCCAACTTTGATAAAACTTTCGAAGTACATTGCGACGCTAGTGGTAATGGCACATGAGGTGTGTTGATGCAAGAGAAGCGCCCAATCACCTACTTCAGCGAGAAACTTTCTGGAGCACAACTTAATTATCCCATTTATGGCAAGGAATTACATGCTTTAGTGAGAGTCTTGCATGTCTGGGAGCATTATCTTCGTCCTCGTGAATTTTTCATCCATACGGATCATGAGACGCTTAAGTACCTTAAGGGTCAAACAAAATTGAATAAGAGACATGCCAAATGGAGTAAGTTTGTTGAGTCATTTCCTTATGTTATCAAGTACATCAAAAGGTAAGGAAAATGTTGTGGCAGACACTCTTTCCCGCAAATGCATGCTTGTAACTCAACTTGAATTGAGTGTTATTGGATTTGAGCATATTAAAGACATGTATGCGCATGATGCTTCATTTTCTATTCCTTATGCAAAATGCTTATCACGTACATCTTGGGAGCGATATTATATCATGGATGATTATCTAATGTGAGCTGATCAGCTTTGTATCCCCGGCAGACCACATTTTGTATGAGCCTTGCCAGCAAGGCATGTGACCCTTTGTACAAAGCCAGGTGCAGATTCAGATAAGTCTTTTTCCCAGCTACGTACCTCCATATGAAACTTGGACGTACGAAACTTCGCTCTATCTCATGCCACCGTGCTCCCTCTTCCCTGTGCCCAGAATCCCTCTTTGGGTCGGGATATGGTTGTAGTTGCGATGGAAAGGGGATGGGCGAAAGGCCTAATCCTACTCTGCCCCTGCCTCCGCCAAAGGCGTGAGCGTAGTCGTGGTGTGAAGCGGGAGAACGGCAAGGTCTGTTGCCGGGATGATGTTGTTTATTTAATGAATAATAACAAGGACCCGTTCCTTGGTGTGAGCCTCGCTTACGCACAAAAGAACCCAGCAAGCACCCTTTTTCTTCATTAATATGTTGGTTAAACAAGTACAATTCATACGGAGTGCAAGCATAAGCGAGGGTTTACAAAGCTTAAATACAACAAGTGCCCGAAGGTTTAAAACCTAAAAAAAGATAAGATGCCCATAATCCCTTTCTTGTCCCTCTCCTCAGGAAGCAGATCAAGACATCAGGGAGGCAAAAGGAGTGCCTAGGCAAGGTATGCGTGGCAGAAAACACCAAAAGAACATCCCGGTGATGACGGCGCCGGGAGAGGAGCCAAAAGATGAGGCAGCGGGCCGGCAATACGAGATGAAGGCGTCGGTGCCATCGTACTCTGACTTGATGGCCCGCCACCCGCCTTCTTCTTCTTCTCCGGCCTTCCCGCACCCGCCGCCTGGAGCGACAGCCCTGAGAAGTTCAAGGAGCTGGCTCGGGGAGCCACCACCAAGAACTACCCCGGGCAAATCGCTCTACCGGGGAGAAGGCCAGGTACAAATGATGGTGTTGCCGGCGACACCTAGGGACAGGGTGCCCGATGTCTAGTCAGACCCGTCCCCGTCGTCCTCCTCACCGGTCTCCTCCTCATAGCTATCGCTCGAGGAGGAGCTTTCATCATCAGTCGAGCTCTCCGCGCAACACCCTAGTCGGATTCCCAAGCGCCCAAAAACCTTGATGGAGAGCAGGCCAGCCTCCACTAATTTGAAGCGGAGGACGTGTCCCTTCATCAGACAGTGGGCGCGTGTGAAGGTTTTCCAACCACGATGAAGAAGCATTACATGAGGGACGAGGGACTTTGCGTTCACCCACATGTCGCCATTGCAACATCCTTCATGTGAAGCCTCAACCTCGATGGCTAGTCAACCTCAAGTGCCCTCATGAACGCCTCGGGAAGATGGAGGCGGCTACGTGGTGGTTCATGCAGCTGCAGGATAAACTCCAGTGACGTGTCTCTGACATGGCTGCTCGACGAAGCAGGAGGAGATGGTGGTGGAGACGGTGGCGCTGAGGTGCCCCCTTCCACGTCCACCTCTGCCTCGACCACCTCACTGACCGCGACCCCATCCAGCACCTTCGCCTTGGGCGTCTGACTCTTCCTTAACCGTCGCGGCTCTCTGGCGAGAGGAAGATCTGGTCACCTCCACAGAAGGATGGCCGCGACCGCGCCCTCTCGGCATGGTGGTGGATGAAGAACAGGGAAGAAGAAGACGTGAGGGGATGCCCCACCTTCTCCTCCCAATCCCCTTTTTATAGCCAAACAAGGAGGGCTGGGGGCTGGCTCTACACCTCCACGGAAGAGTACTTTCAAGTCCGGCTCATTGAAGCCATTGGCAACGAGCGAGGCCATCGACCGCCCTCCCCGCGCCAATCAAAGGCGCATGGGTATCTGCCATGGCACGCCCTCCTATGTCCTACGCGTCCGCCACCTACCACGCGCCATGCATGCGGCGCATGTGGCAAAAAAGGCGGGCATAGTGGGAAGCGTGGAACGGTGATTACCACCCCGTGAATAAAGGCTATTCACAGACCTCTGTGAGCACGGCAGACGAGAAGGTTATAGAAGTTATTCCCCTGCCATGCGTGCCCGCGCACTGTTTGGGCCTGGCCCAACAATGCCTCACACCCGTGTGTGGCCCAAGCCCGGGGGCTCCTGTCGGTGTACAAAAGTTTGGGCTCTTTAGCACCCCATACTTGTGGAGGGGCAGTCGTAGCCACCTCCGCGGTAAGGCCTGAAAGGGGCGACCGAGAACAAGATACAAGGCGAGGACAAGCAGCCAAGATAGAGACCAGAAGACAGAGGGCGAGCTGGACCCCCGGCAAGATCCTTGCCGGGACGGCTCGCGAGACCCGGCCAAGATCCTTGTTGGGGACGATTTGCAGATCACTCACAAAGGCACCCTTGAGGTTGAGAGCTCTGACACCATCAACAATGTTAAAACCAAGATCCAAGGGCGTGTGCGTAGTGGCGTGCAGATCTTTGTGAGGGCCTGGAGACGAGTCTCCGACAAGATCCTTGTCGAGGACGTCCGCGAAGCCCCGGCAGGATCCTTGTCGGGGGCATCGGCAAGACCGCGGCAAGACTCCGCCACCCCGTCACCACTCCAGCATAGTGGCTAGCCTGCCAGTCTGGCAAGCACCTGCGTGGTGACTTGGTAGATCTTCGTGAAAACCCTTCCACTTCTCCAACACAGCAGCTGGCCAGCCAACTTGGCACTGCATGCCTCATCGGCATGGACGCGTGTCAAGACGGGGCGAGGCGACAACGGATGGGACAGGCTCTCCTCCCGTCCCCGATAAAGCTAGAGGGCATGTAAGCAGTGCATTTATGGCGTTTATCCTAAGACGCCAGCAATAAACATAGGCACTGTAGCAGCTTTACACCTCCTGTGTGCCACTGTGGCAGCCCCTTAGACATATAAAAGGAGGCCCACGGCGTATTGGAGGAGGACTCGAACTTTTGAACCTCTCGACCCAGCATGCATGTGAGCAGCTAGTGCTACCTCTTGAGCACTGGTTGGTTTTCCCTTGAAGAGGAAAGGGTGATGCAGCAAAGTAGCGTAAGTATTTCCCTCAGTTTTTGAGAGCCAAGGTATCAATCCAGTAGGATATCACGCTCAACTCCCACGCACCTACACAAACAAATAAGAACCTCGCAACCAACATGACGAAGGGGTTGTCAAGCCCTTCTCGGTCACTTACGAGAGTGAGATCTGATAGATATGATAAGATAATATTTTTGGTATTTTTATGATAAAGAGAAATAAAGATGCAAATTAAAATAACGGCAAAGGAAATAACTAAGTATTGGAAGATTAATATGATGGAAGATAGACCCGGGGGCCATAGGTTTCACTAGTGCTTCTCTCAAGAGCATAAGTATTACGATGGGTAAACAAATTACTATCGAGCAATTGATAGAATTGAGCATAGTTATGAGAATATCTAGGTATGATCATGTATATAGGCATCACGTCCGAAACAAGTAGACCGACTCCTGCCTGCATCTACTACTATTACTCCACACATCGAACGCTATCCAGCATGCATCTAGAGTATTAAGTTCAAGAGAACAGAGTAATGCTTTAAAGAAGATGACATGATGTAGAGGGATAAACTCATGCAATATGATATAAACCCCATCTTTTTATCCTCGATGGAAACAATACAATACGTATCAGTTCCCTTTCTGTCACTGGGATCGAACACCGCAAGATTGAACCCAAAGCTAAGCACTTCTCCCATTGCAAGAAAGATCAATCTAGTAGGCCAAACCAAACTGATAATTCAAAGAGACTTGCAAAGATAAACCAATCATACATAAAAGAATTCAGAGGAGAATCTAATATTGTTCATAGATAATATGTATCATAAACCCACAATTCATCGGATCTCGAAAAACACACCGCAAAAGAAGATTACATCGAATAGATCTCCAAGAAAATCCAGGAGAACTTTGTATTGAGATCCAAAGAGAGAGAAGAAGCCATCTAGCAAATAACTATGGACCCGTAGATCTGAAGTAAACTACTCACACATCACCGGAGAGGCCATGGAGTTGTTGTAGAGGCCCTCCGTGATCAATGCCCCCTCCGGTGGAGCTCCGGAAAAGGCCCCGAGATGGGATCTCTCGAGTACAGAAGGTTGCAGCGATGGAATTAGGTTTTCATGGTGCTCCTGGACGTTTGGGGGGTACGTGGATATATATAGGAGGAAGAAGTACGTTGGTGGAGCAACGGAGGGCACACGAGGGTGGAGGGCACGCCCAGGGGGGTAGGCGCGCCCCCCTGCCTCGTGCCCTCCTCCCTTGTTTCTTGACGGCCACACCAAGTCTCCTGGATCACGTTTGTTGAGAAAATCATGTTCCCGAAGGTTTCATTCCGTTTGGACTCCATTTGATATTTGAAACCCTAAAATAGGCAAAAAAAACAGCAATTTGGGTTGGGCCTCCGGTTAGTAGGTTAGTCCCAAAAATGATATAAAAGTGTAAAATAAAGCCCATTAACATCCAAAATAGATAATATAATAGCATGGAGCAATCAAAAATTATAGATACGTTGGAGACGTATCAAGCATCCCCAAGCTTAATTCATGCTCGTCCTCGAGTAGGTAAATGATAAAAGAAGAATTTTTGATGTGGAATGCTTTCTAACATATTTCTCAATGTAATTTTTCTTTATTGTCGCATGAATGTTTAGATACATAAGATTTAAGATAAAAGTTTAATATTGACATAAAATAATAATACTTCAAGCATAATAACTAAGCAATTATGTCTTCTCAAAATAACATGGCCAAAGAAAGTCATCCCTACAAAATCATATAGTCTGGCTATGCTCTATCTTCACCACACAAAATATTTAAATCATGCACAACCCCGATGACAAGCCAAGCAATTGTTTCATACTTTTGATGTTCTCAAACTTTTTCAATCCTCGCGCAATATATGAGCGTGAGCCATGGATATAGCACTATGGTGGAATAGAATGGTGGTTGTGGAGAAGACAAAAAAAGCAGAAGATAGTCTCACATCGACTAGGCATATCAACGGGCTATGGAGATGCCCATTAATAGATATCAATGTGAGTGAGTAGGGATTGCCATGCAACGGATGCACTAGAGCTATGAGTATATGAAAGTTCATGAAAAGAAACTAAGTGGGTGTGCATCCAACTTGCTTGCTCACGAAGACCTAGGGCATTTTTAGGAAGCCCATCATTGGAATATACAAGCCATGTTCTATAATGAAAAATTCCCACTAGTATATGGAAATGATATCATAGGAGACTCTCTATATGAAGAACATGGTGCTACTTTGAAGCACAAGTGTGGAAAAAGGATAGTAACATTGTCCCTTCTCTCCTTTTCTCTCATTTTTTTATGGGACATTTACATCTATGCCCTTAACTTGAACCCACTACTCAGTTTTGCCCCTAATTTTTAGGTATGCTCAGTTTTGCCCCTCCGCCGTTAGTTTCACTTATAGAAATGCCCTTCTCTGTCGTTACCGTCCGGTCAAAGGTCTTTGACCGTCCTGAAAAAATAGCAAAAAAATCAAAAAAATATGAAATTTGGTGGGATCGAAGATAGTCATGTCCGCAAGGCGCGTGCACATTTTCATGCCGTTCGGACACTCCGGGAGCTCGTGTCAAAGGAAAACATAAATTTTGTACGCATGCGAGCAGTAAATTCAAAAAAAATAGAAAAAAATCAAAAAAATATGAAATTTCGTGGGACTCAAGATATTCAGGTGCGCAAGATGTGTGCACGTTTTTGTTGTGTTTGGACATTGTAGGAGCTCGTGGAGAAAAAAACAAATTTTAGCTCAAAAAACTTTGAAAAAATGCACTATTTTGTTTTTTTTCTCTAGAGCGCCCCGTACGTCATTTGATCACCAAAACTTGCAAGCACTTTGTGCACTCAAGCCTCTTTGACGCCAAATAAATTCAAATTTTTTTGAACTTTTTTGCTATTTTTTTCGAATTTACTGTTCATAGGCATAAATTATTTTTGTTTTCCTTTGCCACAAGCTCCCGGAGTGTCCAACCAACACAAAAATGTGCACGCGCCTTGCGGACATGACTATCTTCGATCCCACCAAATTTCATATTTTTTTGATTTTTTTGCTATTTTTTTCTGGATGGTCAAAGTACTTTGACCGGACGGTAACGGCGCAAAAGGGCATTTCTATAAGTGACACTAACGGCGGAGGGGCAAAACTGAGCATACCTGAAAATTAGGGGCAAAACTGAGTAGTGGGTTCGAGTTAGGGGCAAAACTGGAATTGGCCCTTTTTTTATTTGGGCCTTCTTTCTCTTTTCTTTTCTTTTATTTTTCGTCCGGAGTCTCATCCCGACTTGTGGGGGAATCATAGTCTCCATTATCCTTTCCTCACTGGGACAATGCTCTAATAATGATGATCATCACACTTTATTTACTTACAACTCAAGAATTACAACTCGGTACTTAGAACAAAATATGACTATGTGAATGCCTCCGGCGGTGTACCGGGATGTGCAATGATGCATGAGTGACATGTATGAAAGAATTATGAACGGTGGCTTTGCCACAAATACGATGTCAACTACATGATCATGCAAGCAATATGACAATGATGAAGCATGTCATAATAACGAAATGGTGGAAAGTTGCATGGCAATATATCTCGGAATGGCTATGGAAATGCCATAATAGGTAGGTATGGTGGCTGTTTTGAGGAAGGTATATGGTGGGTTTATGGTACCGGCGAAAGTTGCCCGATACTAGAGAGGCTAGCAATGGTGGAAGGGTGAGAGTGCGTATAATCCATGGACTCAACATTAGTCCTAAAGAACTCACATACTTATTGCAAAAATCTATTAGTTATCGAAACAAAGTATTACGCGCATGCTCCTAGGGGGATAGATTGGTAGGAAAAGACCATCGCTCGTCCCCGACCGCCACTCATAAGGAAGACAATCAATAAATAAATCATGCTCCGACTTCATCACATAACGGTTCACCATACGTGCATGCTACGGGAATCACAAACTTCAACACAAGTATTTCTCAAATTCACAACTACTCAACTAGCATGACTCTAATATCACCATCTCCATATCTCAAAACAATTATCAAGTATCAAACTTCTCATGGTATTCAATGCACTTATATGAAAGTTTTTATTATTGCCATGTTGTTCTAAAGGACTCTCAAAATAATATAAGTGAAGCATGAGAGAACAATAGTTTCTATAAAACAAATCCACCACTGTGCTCTAAAATATATAAGTGAAGCACTAGAGCAAAAAATATATGGCTCAAAAGATATAAGTGAAGCACATAGAGTATTCTAATAAATTTCAAATCATGTGAGTCTCTCTCAGAAGGTGTGTACAGCAAGGATGATTATGGTAAACTAAAAAGCAAAGACTCAATTCATACAAGACGCTCCAAGCAAAACACATATCATGTGGTGAATAAAAATATAGCTCTAAGTAAAGTTACCGATAGACAAAGACGAAAGAGGGGATGCCTTCCGGTGTTGGGGAACGTAGTAATTTCAAAAAAATTCCTACGCACACGCAAGATCATGGTGATGCATAGCAACGAGAGGGGAGAGTGTGATCTACGTACCCTTGTAGATCAACAACGGAAGCGTTTGGTTGATGTAGTCGTACGTCTCCACGGCCCGACCGATCAAGCACCGAAACTACGGCACCTCTGAGTTCTAGCACACGTTCAGCTCGATGACGATCCCCGGGCTCCGATCCAGCAAAGCGTCGGGGAGGAGTTCCGTCAGCACGACGGCGTGGTGACGATCTTGATGTTCTACTGTCACAGGGCTTCGCCTAAGCACCGCTACAATATGACCGAGGTGGAATATGGTGGAGGGGGGCACCGCACACGGCTAAGGAACGATCACGAAGATCAACTTGTGTGTCTAGGGGTGCCCCCCTACCCCCGTATATAAAGGAGCAAGGGGAGGAGGCCGTCAAGCCCCTATAGGCGCGCCAGGAGGAGTCCTCCTCCTAGTAGGAGTAGGACTCCTACTAGGAGGGGGAAAGAAGTGGGGAGGGAGAGGGAAAGGGGGGCGCCGCCCCCCCTCTCCTAGTCCAATTCGGACCAGGGGGGAGGAGGCGCGCGGCCCACCTCTGGCAGCCCTTCTCTCTCTCCACTAAGACCCATATGGCCCATTATTTCTCCCGGGGGGGTTCCGGTAACCCTCCGGCTCTCCGGTTTTCTCTGAAATCACCCGGAACACTTCCGGTGTCCGAATATAGCCGTCCAATATATCAATCTTTATGTCTCGACCATTTCGAGACTCCTCGTCATGTCCGTGATCACATCCGGGACTCCGAACTAACTTCGGTACATCAAAACTCATAAACTCATAATATAACTGTCATCGAAACCTTAAGCGTGCAGACCCTACGGGTTCGAGAACAATGTAGACATGACCGAGACACGTCTCCGGTAAATAACCAATAGCGGAACCTGGATGCTCATATTGGCTCCTACATATTCTACGAAGATCTTTATCGGTCAGACCGCATAACAACATACGTTGTTCCCTTTGTCATCGGTATGTTACTTGCCCGAGATTCGATCGTCGGTATCTCAATACCTAGTTCAATCTCGTTACCAGCAAGTCTCTTTACTCGTTTCGTAATACATCATCTCGCAACTAACTCATTAGTTGCAATGCTTGCAAGGCTTATGTGATGCGCATTACCGAGAGGGCCCAGAGATACCTCTCCGACAATCGGAGTGACAAATCCTAATCTCGAAATACGCCAACCCAACATGTACCTTTGGAGACACCTGTAGAGCACCTTTATAATCACCCATTTACGTTGTGACGTTTGGTAGCACACAAAGTGTTCCTCCGGCAAACAGGAGTTGCATAATCTATAGTCATAGGAACATGTATAAGTCATGAAGAAAGCAATAGCAACATACTAAACGATCGGGTGCTAAGCTAATGGAATGGGTCATGTCAATCAGATCATTCACCTAATGATGTGATCTCGTTAATCAAATAACAACTCCTTGTTCATGGTTAGGAAACATAACCATCTTTGATTAACGAGCTAGTCAAGTAGAGGCATACTAGTGACACTCTGTTTGTCTATGTATTCACACATGTATTATGTTTCCGGTTAATACAATTCTAGCATGAATAATAAACATTTATCATGATATAAGGAAATAAATAATAACTTTATTATTGCCTCTAGGGTATATTTCCTTCATCCGGGGCATCCCCAAGCTTAGGCTTTTTGGTGTACTTGAAATTTACCTTGGGGTTCCATGGGCATCCCCAAGCTTAGGCTCTTTCCACTCTTTGTTCCATAATCCATCAAATCTTTACCCAAAACTTGAAAACTTCACAACACAAAACTCAAAATAGAAAATCTCGTGAGCTCCGTTAGCGAAAGAAAACAAAACACCACTCCAAGGTACTGTTATAAACTCATTATTTATTTATATTTGTGTTAAACCTACTGTATTACAACTTCTCTATGGTTTATAAACTCTTTTACAAGCCATAGATTCATCAAAATAAGCAAACAACACAAGAAAAACAGAATCTGTCAAAAACAGAATAGTCTGTTGTAATCTGTAGCTAACGCAAGTTCTGGAACCCCAAAAATTCTAAAATAAATTGTTGGACGTGAGAAATTTATCTATTAATCATATTCAAAAATAATTAACTAAATAGAACTTTCCAAATAAAAATGGCAGCAATTCTCGTGAGCGCCAAAGTTTCTGTTTTCTACAGCAAGATCAAAAAGACTTTCCCCAAGTCTTCCCAACGGTTCTACTTGGCACAAACACTAATTAAACACAAAAAACACAACCAAAACAAAGGGTAGATAAATTATTTATTACTAAACAGGAGCAAAAAGCAAAGAATGAAAATAAAATTGGGTTGCCTCCCAACAAGCGCTATCGTTTAACGCCCCTAGCTAGGCATAAAAGCGAAGATAGATCTAGGTATTGCCATCTTTGGTAGGCAATCCATAAGTGGCTCTCATAATAGATTCATAAGGTAATTTAATTTTTTTCTAGGGAAGTGTTCCATGCCTTTCCCTCACATAAATTGGAATCTAATATTCCCTTCCTTCATATCAATAATTGCACCAATCATTCTAAGGAAAGGTCTACCAAGAATAATAGGACATGAAGGATTGCAATCTATATCAAGAACAATGAAATCTACGGGCACATAGTCCATATTTGCAACAATAAGAACATCATTAATTATTCCCATAGGTTTCTTAATAGTGGAATCCGCAAGGTGCAAGTTTAAAGAACAATCGTCAAAATCACGGAAACCTAGCAAATCACACAAAGTTTTTGGAATCGTGGAAACACTAGCACCCAAATCACACAAAGCATAACACTCATGATATTTAATTTTAATTTTTATTGTAGGTTCCCACTCATCATAAAGTTTTCTAGGGATAGTGTAAGTGCATCTAGAGCCACCCCTAGTTGGTTTTGGAGTATTGACGACAAACCTAGTTGAGGGACTAATGTGTTTGTGAGAATTGCAGGATAACACAGGTAGAAGTCCCTCATTTATTCGGTTTTACTACCAGAGATGACCCCTAAAAATGACTGAAGACATTGAAGTCAAAGGTGGTATATGAAGATATTCACATTGAAGACTATGACAAGAGAAGACACTATATGAAGCCTATGGAGCTCGAAGACTTAGATCTTTCGTAGTTCTTTTTCTTTTGTATTGAGTCATAGGAACCACCGTACTGTTAAGTGGGGTCCAAGAGAACCAATAAGAATGACTGAAGTGATGCCTAAACCAAAAACCTATGTCTTCGAGTGAAGACTATGAGAGCAAATCTTGTCCAGAGTTGGACAAGTCAGCTTTGCTTGCAGCCCAAGTAAAGTTGCCGTGTGAGTTTGAAATCTGACCGTTGGAACACGTGTCAGATCCTTAGTGACCCAGGGTCATTTCGGACAAATCAGGTCAGGTTGCCAAGTGGCTATAAATAGCCCACCCCCTACAACCATAAATGGTTGGCTGCTCAGATTGAAAGTACGGCTTTTGTCGTTTGAGAGCAACCCACCTCAAAGCCTTTGAGAGAGAATTCCTTGCGAGGATAAAGCCCTAACCACCAGAGCCAGAGAGAATTGGGCATCACTTAAGTCTTCTTGTCTGTGTGATCTGAAGACTTATTACACTTGAGGACTATGCATCCTCCAGCCGGTTAGGCGTCGCGTTCTGAGCATCCAAGAGACATTGTGGATTGCCGGTGAACAAAGTCTGTGAAGGTTTGGGAGTCTACCTTGAAGACTTGCCAGAGTGATTGGGTGAGGTCTATGTGACCTTAGCTCAAGGAGAATACGGTGAGGACTAGGTGTTCGGGACTGTGTGTCCTAAGGTTTAAATACCTAGCCGCTCCAACCAGACGTACAGTTGTCACAGCAACTGGAACTAGTCCAACAAATCATTGTCTTAAACGAGTCACTAGTCTCATCTTCACTTCACTTTACTTATTGTTACTCCTTGTGAAGTCATTGTATGTTTGCACTATCATTTGTCTTCACTGAGTGACTGCATGTTCTGTTTGGCTTCACCATATCTTCCTACCTGATCCTTACTACCTAGCTGCTATTAGTCTTTGTGCTTTCACTTCATTGAATACTTGACTATGGTTTGCCTAGTGTAGTCTACCTTCCGCTGCATGGTAATAGGTTTAATTTTATCGTTTATCTTCAAAACTTCTATGTTTTGAAGACTTCCATAAAAATCGCCTATTCACCCCCCCTCTAGTCGATATAACGCACTTTCAATTGGTATCAGAGCAAGGTGCTCCCTTGTTCTGTGTGATTCGGTTTAACCACCTGGAGTTTTAGCTATGTCGACTGCAGGGATAATTAAAGTCTCCGTTGCGTGCCCCATCTTCGATGGAACTGAATATCCCTACTGGAAGAATAAGATGCGCATGCATCTTGAAGCCATTGACGTCGACCTATGGTATGTCGTCAAGAACGGCGTTCCCAAGGCTAGAGAAGGTGTCACTACTGCTGACGTCAAGAAGTTCGTTCAACTGGACTCTACTGCCAAGAATATCATCTGTGGTCATCTGACCAAAGGACAGTATGGTCGTGTGAGTGCTCTGAAGACATCTAAGCTAGTCTGGGACTGGCTCTCCAAGGTCAACGAAGGCGTCTCAACCCAGAGACATCAGAGAATCAGTGTCCTTCGCAACCTCTTCAACCGCTTCAAGCGAAATCACAATGAGAATGTCCAGCACACATTTGACCGACTCACTGACATCACAAATGAGCTTCAAGCCCTCGGCGCCACTGAGATTACCAAACACGAAGTCGTTAAGACGCTGCTGAGATCACTTGATAGTTCGTTTGACATCATGGCCCTGATGATTCAACAACGTCCTGATTTCAAGACACTCGATCCATCTGACATACTTGAGAGTCTCAACACACATGAGTTTCAGCTTTCGGAGAAAAGAGATATCTACGGTCCAAACTATGGGCAAACTCGTGCCTTGAAGGCAAAAGTTGTCTCCTCATCTGAAGAAGAATCTGACAGCAGTTCTGATGATCCTGAAGACATTGGAAGGGAACTTGCTATGCTTGTCAAGAAGTCCCAAAAATTCACCAAGAAGAAAGGCTTCAGAAAGTCTTCCCGATCAAGTTCAAGGAATGATGAAGCTCCTGCTCATGACTACAAGAAGAAAACATGTCACAAGTGCAAGAAACTTGGCCACTTCATCTCTGAGTGTCCACAGTGGGACAATGAGAACAAAAAGAAGAAGAAGAGCAAGGAATATGACTATGACGACAAGAAGAAGAAGAAACACTCAAAGTCTTCTTCCAAGTCTTCCTCAAAGTCTTCATCACATAAGAAGAGCTCATCTGGCAAGGCACGTGCGTTTGTTGGCAAGGAAATGGATTCAGATGAGGAGTCTGCTTCTGAGGAGGCAGAGGTGGAGTCTGAGGAGGAATCCGACTCAAGCGTCGCAAGTCTGGCTATAGCATATGTTGCCAAGTCCATCTTCAACACTGAAGACAATGACTTCATCACCGACACCGATGCAAATGACAAGGACTACTCCGCTTCTACCTACTGCTTCATGGCACGCGGTGCCAAGGTAAACACACGCACTACTCACTATCAAACATCTAGTGACGATGACTCTGATTGTGGTTCAAAACCTAGCTACAAAACACTTGCTAAAATTGCAACTGAACAACAGAAAGCAATGGAACATATTCAAAAACTGTTAGACAGAAGCGATGATCTATTAGGTGCTGAAATGACTCGATCTGAATCCTTAATTGGAGACATAAAAAATCTTCACGTTAAGTATCAGGAACTTGAAAGTCGTCATGAAACTCTCTCAACAACTCATGAAAAGCTTTCCTATGATTATCTTCAAAGGAAGCAAGATCTTGAGAAATTGAGAGCGGTTCATGAAGATCTTCAAACGGAAAACGAGTCACTTCGCGCCAAACAGATCAGTCCCGCTCAGGAAGGATTTGAACCACCATGTCTTAAATGCATTGAGCGTGATAATGCTATTTCTGTTGCTGAATGTTCTACTGCTACTGCTGTTGCAATGTCTTCAATTGTTGATGTGGTAACTAACCCCTCTGCTGAGGATACCACCGCTATTGCTGATGAGAATGCTAGGTTGAAGACATTGCTTGAAACAGGGATGTACAAAAGTCTTAAAGGGCATCAGACGCTATGTGATGTCCTGAAAAGCAGATTCTGAACCGAAACCCTAGGAAAGAGGGTGTAGGGTTCGTAAGGAAAATGAATGCGGATGGCTCTTACTGGAAACCTGAGCAGTACCCCAAAACCATGTGGGTTGCTGCAAAGGAACCTTCAGCAGATCCATCCAATCTATCTGGCTTCACTTGTGCTAACCCCATTATCATTGATGAATCCTTTGATGCAAACTATATACTGTTTAAGAATCAGAATGGTGAAGTATTTGCCAGGTACATTGGTACTAACTGCAGGAATGGACCGCCTATGAAGAAGATCTGGGTTCCGAAAAGGTGTCTGGAGAGTCTTCCTGTGAATGTCATCATGACACCTCACGTGAAGAAGACAAACCTCAGACCAAAGGCTTCATACGGTCCAAAGGCTTCATACAGACAGAGGACTCACCTGAGTCGCACTAACGCAAATGTTTTGCAGGGAAACCATACTCAGGCATACGAATATGAGAGCGGTTCATCAAACCGCCATGTCCATAAGACCAAGAACTATTCTGCTTATTCTTATGAGTACTATTGTCCGCCTGCAAGACTGATTGCTAGGGCTTCAAAGCCAAAATTCTCAGATGCTGCACTTAGACTTATTGCTTCTAAGCCACCCTTGAAGATGTGGGTGGCTAAGAAAGCTTAACTCTCTTTTGCAGGGAAAGGTCTCCAGCAGAAAACCAAAATCGTCTAACGCTATTGCTGGGGACCTTAAACATCTTGTAGGGCGCAAGATCAAATGCCCAAATGGTCTTACTATGTACTTCGTACCTGAATCACTTGCTACTCTCCCTATTAGTCCTAACCTGGATCTAAGCTTTCATAACCCACTGGTTCGTCAAATGTTTTTGCTTCACAATGCTCTTGGTGAAGCCTATCCCCCTAACTGCACTGTAGGTTACGACACCAGCGTCTTCAGAATGGATTATTGACAGTGGGTGTACAAATCACATGACTGGCAAAAGAAGTCTTCTTATGGACTCAACCTTACATCCATCCGACAAGAGCCACATCACATTTGCTGACACTGGTAAAAGTAAGGTATTGGGTCTAGGTAGAGTTGCAATCTCAAGGGATCAACACATGGATAAAGTCATGCTTGTTGAATCCCTTGGCTTCAACTTAATGTCTGTCTCAATGCTTTGCGATTTGAACATGATCGTAATGTTTGGAAAATATCGTTGCCTTGTACTAATGGAATCTGACAAGTCTCTAGTGTTTGAAGGGTATCGAAAAGATGATTTGTACGTGGTAGATTTCTCAGCAGGGCCACAACTTGCGGTATGTCTTCTAGCAAAGGCTTCAGAATGCTGGCTCTGGCATCGGAGGCTTGGACATGCTGGCATGAGGAACCTCCACACCATTGCGAAGAAGAAGCATGTCATAGGCATCGAGGGTGTCAAGTTCAAGAAAGACCACTTATGCGGTGCCTGTGAAGCAGGGAAGATGACGAGGGCCAAACATCCCTCGAAGACAATCATGACCACTACTCGACCCTTCGAACTGCTTCACATGGATCTTTTCGGTCCCACTCATTACTCAACTCTAACTACTACTGCTTGCCTCTATGGCTTCGTCATTGTTGATGATTATTCTAGATATACTTGGGTGCACATAATCCTTTACAAGACTGAAGTGCAGGATGTATTCAGATGCTTCGCCAATCGAGCTATGAACAATTTTGGCGCCAAGATAAAGCACATCAGAAGTGACAATGGCACTGAATTCAAGAACACTGGCCTTGATACATATCTTGATATCTTGGGCATCACACATGAATTCTCAGCCCCGTACACGCCACAGCAGAATGGCGTCGTTGAACGCAAGAACAGAACACTAATTGAGATGGCCAGAACGATGCTAGATGAATACAAGACCCCAAGAAAATTCTAGTCCGAAGCCATTGATACTGCATGCCATACAATCAATCGTGTTTATCTTCACAAGCTACTGAACAAGACATCTTATGAGCTCCTTACTGGCAAGAAGCCAAATGTCAGTTACTTCAGAGTATTTGGCGCAAGGTGCTAGATCAAGGACCCACATCACACCTCAAAATTTGCACCAAAAGCACATGAGGGTTTTATGCTTGGATATGGAAAGGATTCGCACTCCTACAGAGTCTTCAATCTCTTTCATTACAAAGTGGTTGAAACAGTGGATGTGCGGTTCGATGAGACCAACGGTTCACAAAGAGAGCAGCTGCCAAATGTGCTAGATGAAGTTCCATCCAGTGAATCAATCAAGCTAATGGGAACTGGAGAAATTATACCTTCTAAAGCTCATCCTGAAGAAGAACTTATCATTTCAGCACCTGATCAACATGAAGACAATGCTCAGCCTGAAGACATTCCTTCCAACAACGACAATGAACAGCAAGAGCAAAGTCTTCACCCTATACATCCTCGCGTTGCCAATGAAGTGCAGATTGAAAGAATAATTAATAGCATCAATGCACCTGGTCCACTCACTCGTTCAAGGGCAACTCAGCTAGCAAATTTCTGTGGGCACTTCGCATTCGTCTCAATTGCAGAACCCAAGAAAGTTGAAGAAGCCTTCATGGAACCTGAATGGATTCAAGCTATGCAAGAAGAGCTTCAACAGTTTGAGCTGAATAATGTATGGGAACTGGTTAAGCGTCCTGATCCACGGAAGCACAATATAATAGGCACCAAATGGATATACCGCAACAAGCAAGATGAGCATGGTCAAGTTGTCAGAAACAAAGCTCGTCTCGTTGCTCAAGGATATACTCAAGTGGAAGGCATTGACTTCGATGAAACATTTGCTCCTGTGGCTAGACTTGAAGCCATACGCATACTGCTGGCCTATGCAAATCATCATAACATACTTCTATATCAAATGGATGTGAAGAGTGCCTTTCTCAATGGCAAGATTGAAGAAGAAGTGTATGTTGCACAACCACCTGGCTTTGAAGATCCAAAACATCCTGACATGGTATACAAGCTCAACAAGGCACTGTATGGCCTCAAACAAGCCCCTCGGGCCTGGTATGACACACTCAAATACTTCCTAAAGAGCAAAGGCTTCATACCTGGTTCCCTAGATCCCACTCTTTTCACGAAGACATATGATGGTGAACTGTTTGTGTGCCAAATATATGTGGATGACATTATCTTCGGCTGCACCAATCAGAAGTACAGTGAAGAGTTTGGATATATGATGCAAGAGCAATATTAGATGTCCATGATGGGGGAGCTGAAGTTCTTCCTCGGTCTTCAAATACGACAACAACGCAATGGCATCTTCATATCTCAAGAGAAGTATCTCAAAGATTGCCTGAAGAAGTTCGGTATGCAAGACTGCAAAGGCTTCACAACACCAATGCCAGCCAAACATCATCTGGGTCCTGACGACAATGGTAAAGAGTTCGATCAAAAGGTATACCGCTCCATGATTGGTTCTTTACTTTATCTATGTGCATCTAGGCCAGATATTATGCTTAGTGTTTGCATGTGTGCTCGATTTCAAGCGGCACCAAAGGAGTCGCATCACTTAGCTATGAAGCGAATTCTTCGATATTTGGCTCACACCCCAACTCTAGGATTATGGTATCCAAAGGGCTCAGAGTTTGATCTGGTTGGATTCTCGGATGCTGATTATGATGGTGACAAAGTTGATCGCAAGTCTACATCAGGCACATGTCACTTTTTGGGACGATCACTTGTATGTTGGTCTTCAAAGAAGCAGAACTGTGTATCTCTCTCCACTGCTGAATCTGAATACATTGTTGCTGGATCTTGCTGCGCTCAGCTTCTGTGGATGAAGCAAACACTCAAGGACTATGGCATTCATCTGAAGCAAGTGCCACTTTACTGCGACAACGAAAGCGCCATCAAGATTGCCAACAACCCAGTTCAGCACTCGAAGACAAAGCACATTGAAATTCGTCATCACTTTCTCAGAGATCATGTTGTGAAGGAAGATATTGATATCATACACGTCAACACTGAAGAGCAATTGGCAGATATCTTCACCAAGCCCTTGGATGAGAAGAGGTTTTGCAAGTTACAGTGTGAGCTAAATATCCTGGAATCCTCAAATGTCCTGTGATCAGGCACACATCCTAACCCTTATGCATATTGATGACTTAGATGTGCAACACACGAAGTAAAGTATATCTTCAATCAATGAAGACATACATTCTAAGTGTGAATACATTAATGTGGAATTTGACTTCGGAGCGCCACGATAATTGTGCGCCGTGTCTGGGTCTAATACTTCCTATACGGTGGGTAACGCCACCACCAAACGTTCTATTTTGAAGTGTTTCACTCATGGCGTTACCTTGCAATGTCTTCACATTTGGTTTGGCTTCGATCTCAACATATTTTCATGATTATCTTCACTATGTTGATTATAGATATATATATATATATGCTAGTGTTCTGTCTTCTACAGCATTCACTTATAGCTATGTCTTCGTGTTGAATCTTTTGAACTAAGTGAATGTGATCGGACCCTAACCTCTCTATGCTTTCTATCTCAAACTCTATCTCCCCAAGTCATATGCATTCTATTGAAACTGTCGAATGTCTTCTCCGCGTCCTTGTCAGCAGAAGATACAGAGACAACCATTAAGTCCGTTTTCAATGCTCATTCCTCCACATGAAATCCGGAGAAGTAGGAACGACCACCCGACAATCCAGGCGTGCGTGGGACGTGGAACAAACCCCAAAATTCCGCATAATGGCCACGTGTTCCTCAGATGCGAATCGCCAGGGGCACCTGTGTAATAGCACAGTGCCGCCCCTGTGCCTATAAATACACACTCACAGCGGTCATTATCTCTTCTTCCACCCTCGCACGAACCCTAGCGCCACCGCTAGCCCTTGACGACGTCGGCGACGAAGCGCTTCGCTGTCGCAACCTCTCCGACGCCGTCTTCACGCCGATCGCGGACATCGTCCTCTCCGCCGTCACGGTAGGTGTCCTCCATTGCCAAGTTAGGGCACGGAAGATCGAACTGCTCGGCCTCATCTTACACTCCGTCTAGCAGTTCTTATGTGGTAAATAAAACTTCCTTTTTTTACAGCACCATTGATCCTATGGATTTGTCACTTTCTACCACAAGCAGTTTTTGTTCACACAAGCTAGATCTATCTCATACTGCATCTCATAACATGCCTAGTATATTCACTTGTGCTTCACAAAGTAGTTAGATTCCTCACTTGTACTGATCTGTGGATTCGTACAAATATGGAACCAACTTCTTATCTATGAGTGAATGTCTTCGCACGATGAGGTCAATGTCTTCTAAATTGATTTATCTTCAAAATCTTCTGAGAATGCATATGACCTCTTCCCCCTCCCTCGCACCTTAATGCTGTCACAGGTACATGTCCGTGGGAGAATCCTTTGGTTCTCATAGTCTGCATTCATTTGCAGAATTCTTACAGCATCACATAAATTCTCCCGAAGCCAGTTCCTGTTGGTCCAGCAAACGAAAACCTTTGAAGCCTTTGAACGTCTTGAAGCCTTTCAAGTTAAAGTTTATGGCTTCAGAGAAAGCAGCAAGGAAGGGTGGCAGAAAGCGTCGTGGTGAGACCTCCAGAGATCTGCCAGATGAACTCTCAGAAATGTACAAGACAGATCCTGAAGAGGATTACAGTCAGCGCAAGACCCGAATCCAATGGATTCGAAGATATTGGGCAGAACAATGGTTCAAATACAGATTTGTGACCCATGAGTATGCTGAGAAAAACGCCATCAAGAGACCGTGGGGAGACATCCTATTCAAGAATCTTCTACCCAGGTCCAGAGATGAAGCCACTGCTCAAGGCTTCTATCCATGCATGGTCCGTGGACCACAGCCTGCTGATGCACACTCGTTGTCACTGCTATGGTGTCGTGACGACAATCTATTCAAGCACAACTTCCAGTTTGCTCAGAACTCAGCGAAGCAGAACAAGAAGACTTTTGGGTTAGACTTCAACCCTGGTCCCTCATCTCCAAGGGCAGATGGCACACGACATGCAGAACCCAATGTCATCGGTCCTTTCGCCAACCTTGAAGGCCTCATCACCTACATCTTGGTTCAAGGGACTGCAGTGAATGAGCCTGCAGCTGACACTGAGTCTGATGACGCGCCTGCAGTGCCGAAGCCAAAGCAGTTGAAGAAGCCAAAAGCTTCAAAGCCTGCCCCTTCACCAAAAGTCTCAAGGGCGAAGCCACTGGCAACCGCACCTCCTGAAGACAGTGTGCAGTCTGAAGACTTATCACGCGTCTCCAAGCCCCAGAAGGCCAAGATGCCTCTGTCTCACACTGGCAAAGAGCTAATAGCTACTGCCATTCTGCGCAATGACGACATTGATTTGTCAAGTGATGAAGATCTTGCAGATGACGCTCTTGAGCAACTCATCAAGAGCAAAGAAGAAGCAGAAATCTTCAATGATCTGCCTCTCTTTGATGTCACCATCATCCACAACTTCATTGACGAGTGGTTTGACACGCCAAACATCAGCTTTGAAGATCTGCAGCTACCCATTGGCCTCAGTGTCGCCTTCCAAGGTGCCATTGCTTCAGAACTTGCTATTGCCCAGCGCATTGTTGAACTGAAGCAGAAGATTGACTATGAAAAGGCTCAGTTCAAGAAGCATATGGCCAAGCTCAGCGTGCAAGAAGTGAAGAACTTCAAGACAATGATGCACGAGCTCAAGGAAGCCTTTGTGAAGAAGCGTGCAGAAGCTCAGGGTTCGCGTGAGCGCATGAAGACTCTGGCTGAGAGATGTGTGCAAGCCTATAATGAGGCTGAGAAGCGCAAGGCACTTGGGCGTCCTGGCATCGACCCCGGGATGGCCGCAAAGAAGAAGAAGAAGAAGCCTGCTACGGCTGAACCTGATGCACCAAGGCAAGAAGCAGTTTCGATTGTCTTCCCAACTAGACTGACTGGCTCGAAGCCAAAAAGCCGGTCAACAGCTTCAGAGCTCAAGAAGACAAGGACCGCTGAGGCTGAAGCCAGGAAGAGGAAACACTCTGAAGCCTCTCCTACTGCCCCCTCCAAGAATAAGAGGAAGACCAAGAAAGCTCGGGCTACTTCCACAGAGCCCTTGGTAGTTGAACCCATTTCTATGGTCTATCCTGAAGCGGAACGACAACTGACAATTCATGAGCCTGCTTCCACAGAGGCTCATGAAGCTGAAGACATTCCAGCAGCTGATCCCATCGCTGCTGAAGAAATTGGTCAACATGACAATGTAGAAGATGATGCAGTCCTTCCTCAGCATGAAAACAGTGAACTCATCAGCATTGGTCGTCCACTGATGCCAATTGCACAGGATGCTTCATGGGCGGATCGCCTACAAGAGGAAGAAGACTATGAGGCCCAGCTCACACCAACTCCACAGGCGTCGTCTGCGTTCCGCAGGCTTCGCAAAGGTCCAAGGCCTCAAGTCTCTGCTGAAGACATTCCGGCTGCATCAGCCGCAGAAGAAGGAGTCCCACAAGATCCCACTCCCCTGTCCCACCAAGAAGCAGTTCTCCAGGAGAATGTGCTTGTGACCGACCCTCCAGCTACTCAAGTGGAGGATGAAAATCGTGAGGCTGCCACAACCACCAATGAAGCTAATGTGGAGCCCTCCCCAGCAAAAGCTTCAGCAGATAGCGAAGCCACTAATCCCGCCACTTCTGTTCCTGAGTCTGCTGCCGGTCCCCAATTCAACTATCATGTTGAGCATAGGCCTCAGGTCCAGAAGCCAATCCCAAGACTGTCAAGGTTTCCAGGTCCTGCATCAGCACCTGGCTCCTTCAACATCAATGGCTTCAGGGCAGACAACACGTTCTTCAATAGCTCCAAAACCCCTACTCAAGGGAAAGGATATCATCTGATCGGTTCTGGAGCTATCCTCGGTGAAGCTATTACTCTTGCATTCTGTACAACCAAGGTCGCATCTTCCAACACAAGCGCCTTGACGTTGAAGCTATAGCTGGTCTGCCCTGTCTGGAAGAAGCTTTAGATTGCTTCAAGGAAGTTGGACTACTGCTGTTCATTACTGACGAAGAGCATTGGAATGAAGAGTTGCTGCTTCAATTCTATGCCACACTTCACATCAGAGGGTACAGCAGAGATCCGAAGACTTGGGTCCTGGAGTGGATGACTGGCAACATTCATCACGAAGCCAATGCATTTGACATCATTGAGCTCACTGGCTTGCCCACTCCTGGCGATCTCTTCGAGCAAGGCTGTCAGCTGCATGCTGAAGCTATTGAGAGCATCTTTCAGTGGTCAGAACCTGATATGAGTCAGATGCTCAGCATGATGAAGCCATTGCCCCAAGATGCTGCTTATCCCACAGAGTTCTTCGTTGAAGACCTTGAGTATCTGCCAAGAACCATCTATCACATCATCAGGCGAACTCTCTGGCCTATCAAAGGGCACTCTCCAAATGCCAAGCTTCAGGGTGCAATGAAGACTTTGGTCTTCTATATACTTCATGGAAAATGCTTCAATGCACAGGACTTCTTCATACGCCAACTTGCTGCATCAGGCATTGATCTGTTTGGTTTGAAGTTCTACGCCCCTTGGGTCATGCGGCTGATCAAGCTACACTCCGCCATCTCGTATCAGCCCTCAGCCCGCAACCATCGGATCTTCTTGCCTGACGTGGACATGTCTACTGAAGCCATTTATTCTGAGCCTGCCAAGCAACCTCTAAGTCTTCAGAATGCAGAACATCAGAGTTTTACTCAGAACGTTGAAGGCGTTGAAGCAGTTTCTCGGGTGTATCCTTTGGCTGGCACTACACATGCACCACACCCTGCTTCCACTGAAGCCACTGACAGTGCCATTGCTCCAAGACCCAAGAAGCGCACTCGTGTTCTCAACGACCGAGAGCTTCTTGTGGCTCTACATCAGAAACAGGATAGGCATCATGACTGGCTGAAGCGTCAGATGAAAAGCCTCTTGGTGGATGTTAATCGCACTCAAAATCTTGCCACCAAGAATGCTTTCGTTGCCCATGAAACATGTCGCCGCACATGGAAAGGGCTCACGATGATGTGTTCTGAAGCTGATCTTCAAGAGGATGGCTTCACTGAGAGATTCAAGTTTGACTCCACACCTCCTCGAAGGGCTGTGCTGCTAGGAACTCCATCCCTTGAAGACTCTGAGTTCTCTTCCTCTGCTGCCACAGTGACTGCCAGAATTATTGAGGAAGAAGACGATGCTACTTCACCGCCACCTCCTTCAGCACCTCCAAGCTCTTCTGCACCGCCAAACAACACCAACAACCCTGCTACTTCACCTACTCCTCATGGGAACGAGTAGAGGCTCTATGTCTTCAAACCTTTTTGGTCATTACTGACAAAAGGGGGAGAAGCATACGAGATTGATAGTCTTCAAGCGGGTCCATATGGGCGGGTGCCTTATATTTTGCTTCGTGCTTACAACTCTCGTTTTTGCTACATTTGGTTCTTATGAGTTGTAACACTTAAACTAGATGGTCGTCTGCTACTTATTTGCCACCTTGTTTTGCGAAGATAAATTCCGCATGTGCGACGATAAATTCCGCACTTAGCTCATTCTGCAGACGTCCATTTTCCATTATGCATGTCATTATCTTCATATACTTTCACATGCATAGTGGATTGTCATCATAAGTTGAAGTGGATCTCCACAAGTACAACCTGCCATGTGCATTTGCATTCCAAAAGCAAATTAACTTATATGCACATCTTCAGGGGGAGCCCTTGCAACTTATGAAGACAATTCCTTATCCTTTACAATTTCACAGATTATATTCCCCGTTGAAAACTTCAACTAGTTTGTCATCAATCACCAAAAAGGGGGAGATTGTAAGTGCATCTAGTGCCACCCCTAGTTGGTTTTGGAGTATTGACGACAAACCTAGTTGAGGGACTAATGTGTTTGTGAGAATTGCAGGATAACACAGGTAGAAGTCCCTCATTGATTCGGTTTTACTACCAGAGATGACCCCTAAAAATGTATGAAGACATTGAAGTCAAAGGTGGTATATGAAGATATTCACATTGAAGACTATGACAAGAGAAGACACTATATGAAGCCTATGGAGCTCGAAGACTTAGATCTTTCGTAGTTCTTTTTCTTTTGTGTTGAGTCATAGGAACCACCGTACTGTTAAGTGGGGTCCAAGAGAACCAGTCAGAATGACTGAAGTGATGCCTAAACCAAAAACATATGTCTTCGAGTGAAGACTATGAGAGCAAATCTTGTCCAGAGTTGGACAAGTCAGCTTTGCTTGTAGCCCAAGTAAAGTTGCCGTGTGAGTTTGAAATCTGACCGTTGGAACACGTGTCAGTTCCTTAGTGACCTAGGGTCATTTCGGACAAATCAGGTCGGGTTGCCAAGTGGCTATAAATAGCCCACCCCCTACAACCATAAATGGTTGGCTGCTCAGATTGAAAGTACGGCTTTTGTCATTTGAGAGCAACCCACCTCGAAGCCTTTGAGAGAGAATTCCTTGCGAGGATAAAGCCCTAACCACCAGAGCCAGAGAGAATTGGGCATCACTTAAGTCTTCTTGTCTGTGTGATCTGAAGACTTATTACACTTGAGGACTGTGCATCCTCCAGCCGGTTAGGCGTCGCGTTCTGAGCATCCAAGAGACATTGTGGATTGCCGGTGAACGAAGTCTGTGAAGGTTTGGGAGTCTACCTTGAAGACTTACCAGAGTGATTGGGCGAGGTCTATGTGACCTTAGCTCAAGGAGAATACGGTGAGGACTGGGTGTCCGGGACTGTGTGTCCTAAGGTTTAAATACCTAGCCGCTCCAACCAGACGTACAGTTGTCACAGCAACTGGAACTGGTCCAACAAATCATTGTCTTCAACGAGTCACTGGTCTCATCTTCACTTCACTTTACTTACTGTTACTCCTTGTGAAGTCATTGTATGTTTGCACTATCATTTGTCTTCACTGAGTGACTGCATGTTCTGTTTGGCTTCACCATATCTTCCTACCTGATCCTTACTAGCTAGCTGCTATTAGTCTTTGTGCTTTCACTTCATTGAATACTTGACTATGGTTTGCCTAGTGTAGTCTACCTTCCGCTGCATGGTAATAGGTTTAATTTTATCGTTTATCTTCAAAACTTCTATGTTTTGAAGACTTCCATAAAAATCGCCTATTCACCCCCCCCCCCTCTAGTCGATATAATGCACTTTCAGATAGAAACTTCCAACTCAAGTTTTTCTTCATAAGATTGCATCAAAGCATCAACGATATGTTTAGTAAAAGCTTTATTTTGACTACAAGCATGAGGAGAATTTAGCACGGATTGCAACAAGGAAATACAATCTATCAAAGAGCAATTATCATAATTAAATCCCTTGAAATCCAAGATAGTGGGTTCATTACTATTTAAAGTTTTGACCTCTTCAATCTCACTTTTAACAATTTTAGCATCAAGATCTAAAGACTCCAAATTTTTGGAACGCCTTCTAGGTAAAGGTGGCTCATCTTCAGCCCCATCATTATAAAGATTCATATTGAAAAACAAAGATTTAATAGGGGACACATCAATAACTTTTAGATCTTTATCCTTATTATCATGAAAACTAGAAGAACGCACTTTTATAAAGCAATCTTTCTTAGCACGCATCCTAGCGGTTCTTTCTTTGCACTCATCAATGGAAATTCTCATAGCTTTGAGAGACTCATTGATATCATGCTTAGGTGGAATAGATCTAAGTTTCAAAGAATCAACATCAAGAGAAATTCTATCAACGTTCCTAGACAACTCATGAATCTTAAGCAATTTTTCTTCAATCAAAGCATTGAAACTCTTTTGCGAAGTGATAAATTCTTTAATATTAGATTCAAAAATCAGAGGGCATCTTATTATAATTTCCATATCAATTTTTGTAGGAATTACCATAATTATTAGAGGAATTACTAGGAAACGGCCTAGAATTAAAATTACCTCTATACGTGTTATTACCAAAATTGTTCCTACCAACAAAATTCACATCCATAGATTCATTATTATTCTCAATCAAGGTAGACAAAGGCATATCATTAGGATCAGTAGGGGCACTCTTATTAGCAAACAATTTCACAAGTTCATACATATTTCCACTCAAAACATTAATCTCTTCAATTGCATGCACTTTTTTATTAGTAGATCTTTCGGTGTGCCATTGAGAATAATTAACCATAATATTATCTAGGAGTTTGGTAGATTCTCCTAAAGTGATTTCCATAAAAGTGCCTCCCGCGGCCGAATCTAAAAGATTTCTAGAAGCAAAATTCAATCCGGCATAATTTTTTGTATAATCATCCAAAGATTCAAACCATGTGATGGGCAATTACATATCATTGATTTCATCCTCTCCCAAGATTTTGCAACATGTTCATGATCAAGTTGCTTAAAATTCATAATATCGTTTCTAAGAGAGATGATCTTAGCGGGGGGAATACTTAGAGATAAAAGCATCTTTTCACTTATTCCATGAATCAATACTATTTTTAGGCAAAGACAAAAACCAAGCTTTAGCACGATCTCTAAGCGAAAACGAAAATAGCTTCAATTTAACAATATCATTATCCAGATCTTTCTTCTTTAGCATATCACACAAATCAACAAAGTTGTTTAGATGGGTAGCGGCATCTTCACTAGGAAGGCCAGAAAATGGATCTTCCATGACAAGATTCAGCAAAGCAGTATTAATTTCACAAGATTCAGCATTGGTAAGAGGAGCAATCGGAGTGCTAATAAAATCATTATTGTTGGTATTGGCAAAGTCACACAATTTAGTATTATCTTGAGCCATCGTGACAAGCAAGCAATCCAACACACAAGCAAACAAGAAACGGGCAAAAGAGGCAAATAGAAAAAAGAGAAGGGGAACAGAAAGAGAGGGAGAGAGGAAGAGAGGGCGAATAAAACGGCAAGGGTGAAGTGGTGGAGAGGAAAACGGGAGGCAAATGGCAAATAATGTAATGCGAGCGATAAGAGTTTGTGATGGGTACTTGGTATATTTTGACTTGGTAATGGCGCCAGAAATGACTCGTTGTGGGAGTCAAATCTTGACTTGACTTGGCGCGAATCTCCCCAGCAACGGCGCCAGAAATCCTTCTTGCTACCTCTTGAGCACTGCGTTGGTTTTCCCTTGAAGAGGAAAGGGTGATGCAGCAAAGTAGCATAAGTATTTTGTGAAATATGAGATTTATAGGTGGAAGAATGGAGCTAAGGAGTTCACAGGGGGCCCACGTGGCCTAGGGGCACGGGTCAGCCCTTCGCCGCACCCCTACTCGTGTGGTCCCCTATGGGCCCCCTCGTCTGGCTCCAATGCTTTCTGGACTCTTCTTGCGGAGCAAAAAGTCGTATTAAATACTAGTGGCATTTTGACCCTCGTAGATATTGATTTCCTAAAAAACAAAAACATGTAGAAAACAACAACTGACCATGGGCACTAAATTAATAGGTTAGTTCAAAAAATAATATAATTTGGTATAGAAAGTATTCGAAAGTGATAATACATGAAACAATAATAAATTGTAGATACGGCTGGGACATATCAAGCATCAGGGGTAAAGTAGTTGCCCATTAGCGTTAAATGCCCCCATGCCTTGATCGTATTCAGCACTCGATGACCCTTGACCGATCCCTTGCAATTAAGAACATGCTCTTTCGCATGCTCTGCGTCGGCAAAGACCGCGTGCATCATCACCATTTCATCTGCATAATGCCCCTCATCGGACGACTCAACGTAGTGCTCGTATATGCAACCCATGTCCGAATCCATTGCTTCAAAAAAGAGACAAAAAAATTAGCATGACATTTCACCAAACACTTGCGGGGCGTGGTTTGTCCCCCCGCGGGGCTGATAGTACCTGCGTGGCAGACGAACGAGAGGTGTGGACTGATTGGAGAGGACAAGTGGCATGGTGACCGGGTGTAAAGGTGGAGGTCATGGAGATCCGTAAAGGGTTTGGCAGGCCGTCAGGGTGATAAAGTGGCGGCGACGGCGATGGAGTAAGTAGCCATAGAGAAAAAGGGAAGGATGGAGGCATGGGTCCCAGACGGTGTTTTGGGTGGGCCGAGGGTGTCGTAGTCCTACTGACGGCGGCCCAGACTCCTGTGAAGCCTCTTTAATTTGTTTTCGATTTGTGAGAAAACAGACGTCTAAACTGTTTCGCGGACTGATACGGAATGATGTTGGATGGCAAACTGCACGGACAAGTCCGGACGAATTTGGGAGGTTTGAAGGTGCGCTTGGGAGATGCCCTCCTGAAGGACATCTCCAATGCCGACCCTCAAGTGCTCGCGTACGTCCGGACCGTGCTGTCTGAACTAGGAAGCCATCCAACGTGGGCTTGTATCGATCCGCAGGGCAGTCCGGGCGTGTCTTCTCCTACAAACCAAAGACAAACTTGTGTGTCTTTGTGGGCATCCGGACCGCTTCCAAGCCCGCTTTTGATCGTCCTTGCCTATCCAAACCCATCCCTCGCCCGTGCACGCTTCCTGCCCAAAGCGGTCAGCGCCGCTCTAGAGCATCAGTGCCGCATTCATGCCCGATCAGAGCGGACACAACCCCGCACTGGCGCCGACATTGAAGAAGCGCGCCGACCTAGAGAGCGTTGCCAGCGCTGCTTCCCGGTGTAGCTGACTGCTCCATGTTCAAACAACACGACATCGGTTCATCTGTCCGTCTGCCGCCCACATTAATGACACATGGTTGCCGAGGCGACTACTCCGGCGCCACCCGTTCGTCTCTCTGCCTCCCACCATTCTTATATAAACTGCCGCCTTGGCCATAGTCGTAGTCATCCACCTTCGATCCCTTTCTCCTCTCCACACCATTCCCACCATGACTTCCTTGCGCTTGAAAGCTCTCTGTGACGGGCTGGCGACGAACCAGAAGAAGGAGTTGGCCACTATTGTAGCCGGCTGGCCGGCAAGTGATGTCTACTATGCAACCTTCTTCTTGTAGACTCGTGTTGGGCCTCCAAGCGCAGAGTTTTGTAGGACAGTAGCAAATTTCCCTCAAGTGGATGACCTAAGGTTTATCAATCCGTGGGAGGCGTAGGATGAAGATGGTCTCTCTCAAACAACCCTGCAACCAAATAACAAAGGGTTTCTTGTGTCCCCAACACACCCAATATAATGGTAAATTGTATAGGTGCACTAGTTCGACGAAGAGATGGTGATACAAGTGCAATATGGATGGTAGATATAGGTTTTTGTAATCTGAAAATATAAAAACAGCAAGGTAACAAGCAGTGAAAGTAAGTGAAAACGGTATTGCAATGCTTCAAAACAAGGCCTAGGGTTCATACTTTCACTAGTGCAAGTGAAGGAAATATGCCCTGGAGGCAATAATGAAGTTGTTATTTATATTTCCTTATATCATGGTAAATGTTTATTATTCATGCTAGAATTGTATTACCCGAAAACTTAGTACATGTGTGAATACATAGAAAAAACAAAGTGTCCCTAGTATGCCTCTACTACACTAGCTCGTTAATCAAAGATGATTAAGTTTCCTGACCATAGACATGTCTTGTCATTTGATGAACGGGAACACATCATTAGGAGAATGATGTGATGGACAAGACCCATCCGTTAGGTTAGCATAATGATCGTTAAGTTTTATTGCTATTGCTTTCTTCATGACTTATACATATTCCTCTTAATATGAGATTATGCAACTCCCGAATACCGAAGGAACACCTTGTGTGCTATAAAACATCACAACGTAACTTGGTGATTATAAAGATGCTCTACAGGTGTCTCCGAAGGTGTTTGTTGGGTTGGCATAGATCAAGATTAGGATTTGTCACTCCGAGTATTGAAGAGGTATCTATGGGCCCTCTCGGTAATGCACATCACTATAAGCCTTGCAAGCAATGTGACTAATGAGTTAGTTATGGGATGATGCATTACGGAACGAGTAAATAGACTTGCCGGTAACGAGATTAAACTAGGTATGATGATACCAATGATCGAGTCTTGGGCAAGTAACATACCTATGACAAAGGGAATAACATATGTTGTTATTGTGATTTGACCGATAAAGATCTTCGTAGAATATGTAGGAACCAATATGAGCATCCAGGTTCCGTTATTGGTTATTGACCGGAGATGTGTCTCGGTCATGTCTACATAGTTCTCGAACCCGTAGGGTCTGCACGCTTAACGTTCGATGACGACTTATATTATGAGTTATGTGTTTTGGTGACCGAACTTTGTTTGGAGTCCTGGATGAGATCACGGACATGACGAGGAGTCTCGAAATGGTCAAGAGGTAAAGATTCATATATTGGAAAGTTATATATGGACACCGGAATGATTCCAAAGAGGTTCGGGGATTTTTCAGAGTACTGGGAGGTTACCGAAACCCCCCAGGAAAGTTAATGGGCCTCATGGGCCATGGTGGAGAGGAGGAGGCAGGCCACAGGAGGTGGTGTGCGCCCCCCTAGCAGTCCGAATTGGACAAGGGGTGGGGGCCGCCCTTTCCTTCTCCCTCTCCCCTCTTTCCTCTTTCACCCTCTCTGTTGGAAGGAAGGGGGAGCCGACTAGGACTAGGAGTCCTAGTGGGACTCCCCCCACTTGGCGTGCCCCTAGGGGCCGGCCGGCCTCCCCTCCACTCCTTTATATACAGGGGCGAGGGGCACCCCAAAGGCACACCAATAGTTCTCTTAGTGTGTAGTGCCCCCCTCCATAGTCTACTCCTCCGGTCATAGCGTCGTAATGCTTAGGCGAAGCCCTGCACGGATCACATCACCATCACTATCACCACGCCGTCGTGCTGACGGAACTCTCCCTCAACCCTTTGCTGGATCAAGAGTTCGAGGGACGTCATCGAGATGAATGTGTGCTGAACTCGGAGGTGCCGTACGTTCGGTACTAAGATCGGTTGGATCGTGAAGACATTCGACTACATCAACTGTGTTAACCTAACGCTTCCTATTTCGGTCTACGAGGGTATGTGGACACACTCTCCCCCTCCCGTTGCTATGCATCTCCTAGATAGATCTTGCATGATCATAGGAATTTTTTTGAAATTGCATGCTACGTTCCCCAACAGTGCTATCAGAGCTAGGTTTATGCACAGATGATATGCACGAGTAGAACACAAAGAGTAGTGGGCGATAATAGTCATACTACTTACCACCAACGTCTTATTTTCATTCGGCGGTATTGTTGGATGAAGCGTCCCAGACCAACATTACATGACCACGTTCATGAGACCGGTTCTACCGACGTGCTCTGCACACATGTGGCTGGCGGGTGTCTGTTTATCCAAATTTAGTTGAATTGAATTTGACTACGGACGGTCCTTGTTGAAGGTTAAAACATCACACTTGACGAAAAATTGTTGTGGTTTTGATGCGTAGGTAAGAACGGTTCTTGCTAGAAGCCCGTAGCAGCCACGTAAAACTTGCAACAACAAAGTAGAGGACGTCTAACTTGTTTTTGCAGGGCATGTTGTGATGTGATATGGTCAAGATGTGATGAGATATAAATTGTTGTATGAGATGATCATGTTTTGTAAAAGTTATCGGCAACTGGCAGGAGCCTTATGGTTGTCGCTTTATTGTATGAAATGCAATCGCCATGTAATTGCTTTACTTTATCACTAAGCAGCAGCGATAGTCGTAGAAGTAATAGTTGGCGAGACGACAACGACACTACGATGGAGATCATGGTGTCAAGCCGGTGACGATGGAGATCATGACGGTGCTTTGGAGATGGAGATCAAAGGCACAAGATGATGATGGCCATATCATGTCACATATTTTGATTGCATGTGATGTTTATCTTTTATGCATCTTATTTTTCTTAGTATGGCGGTAGCATTATAAGATGACCCCTCACTAAATTTCAAGGTATAAGTGTTCTCCCTAAGTATGCACCATTGCTACAGTTCGTCAAGCTGAGACACCACGTGATGATCGGGTGTGATAAGCTCTACGTTCACATACAACGGGTGCAAGCCAGTTTTGCACGTGCAGAATACTCGGGTTAAACTTGACGAGCCTAACATATGCAGATATGGCCTCGGAACACTGAGACCGAAAGGTCGAACGTGAATCATATAGTAGATATGATCAACATAGAGATGTTCACCATTGAAAACTACTCCATCTCACGTGATGATCGGACATGGTTTAGTTTATACGGATCACATGATCATTTAGATGACTAGAGGGATGTCTATCTAAGTGGGAGTTCTTAAGTAATATGATTAACTAAACTTTAATTTATCATGAACTTAGTCTTGATAGTTTTTGCATATCTATGTTGTTGTAGATCAATGGCCCGTGCTATCATTCCATTGAATTTTAATGCGTTCCTAGAGAAAGCTAAGTTGAAAGATGATGGTAGCAACTACACGGACTGTGTCCGTAACTTGAGGATTATCCTCATTATCGCACAGAAGAATTATGTCATGGAAGCACCGCTAGGTGCAAGACCCGCTACAGGAGCAACTCCGGACGTTATGAACGCCTGGCAGACTAAAGCTGATGACTACTCGATAGTTTAGTGTGCCATGCTTTACGGCTTAGAATCGGGACTTCAAAGACGTTTTGAACGTCATGGAGCATATGAAATGTTCCAGGAGTTGAAGCTAATATTTCAAGCAAATACCCGAGTTGAGAGATATGAAGTCTCCAACAAGTTCTATAGCTGCAAGATGGAGGAGAATAGTTATGTCAGTGAACACATACTCAGAATGTCTGGGTATCATAACCACTTGACTCAGCTGGGAGTTAATCTTCCTGATAACAGTGTCATTGACAGAGTTCTTCAATCACTGCCACCAAGCTATAAAGGCTTCATGATGAACTATAATATGCAAGGGATGGAAAAGACAATTCCCGAGCTCTTCGCGATGCTAAAGGCTGCAGAGGTAGAAATCAAAAAGGAGCATCAAGTGTTGATGGTTAACAAGACCACTAGTTTCAAGAAAAAAGGGCAAAGGGAAGAAGGGGAACTTCAAGAAGAATAGCAAGCAAGTTGTTGCTACCGGGAAGAAGCCCAAGTCTGGACCTAAGCCTGAAACCGAGTGCTTCTACTGCAAAGGGACTGGTCAGTGGAAGCGGAACTACCCCAAGTATTTGGTAGATAAGAAGGATGGCAAAGTGAAAGGTATATTTGATATACATGTTATTGATGTGTACCTTACTAATGCTCGTAGTAGCGCCTGGTTATTTGATAATGGTTCCGTTGCTTATATTTGCAACTCGAAACAGGGGCTACGGATTAAACGAAGATTGGTTAAGGACGAGGTGATGATGCGCGTCAGAAATGGTTCCAAGGATTGATGTGATGACCATCGGCACGCTCCCTCTACATCTACCTTCGGGATTAGTTTTATACCTGAATAATTGTTATTTGGTGCCAGTGTTGGGCATGAACATTATATCTGGATCTTGTTTGATGCGAGACGGTTATTCATTTAAATCAAAGAATAATGGTTGTTCTATTTATATGAGTAATATCTTTTATGGTCATGCACCCTTGATGAGTGGTATTTTTTTAAATCTCGATCATAGTGATACACATATTCATAATGTTGAAGCCAAAAGATGCAAAGTTAATAATGATAGTGTAACTTATTTGTGGCAATGCCGTTTAGGTCATATTGGTGTAAGGCGCATGAAGAAACTCCATGCTGATGGGCTTTTGGAATCACTTGATTATGAATCACTTGATACTTGCAAACCATGCCTCATGGGCAAGATGACTAAGACTCCGTTCTCTGAAACAATGGAGCGAGCCACTGACTTATTGGAAATAATACATACTGATGTATGCGGTCCGATGAGTATTGAGGCTCGCGGCGGGTATCATTATTTTCTGACCTTCATAGATGATTTGAGCAGATATGGGTATATCTACTTAATGAAACATAAGTTTGAAACATTTGAAAAGTTCAAAGAATTTCATAGTGAAGTGGAAAATCATTGTAACAAGAAAATGAAGTTTCTATGATCTGATCATGGAGGTGAATATTTAAGTTATGAGTTTGTTCTTCATGTGAAGCAATGTGGAATATTTTCGCAACTCACGCCACCTGGAACACCACGGCGTAATGGTGTGTCCGAATGTCGTAACCGTACTTTATTAGATATGGTGCAATCTATGATGTCTCTTACCGATTTACCACTATCGTTTTGGGGTTATGCTTTAGAGACGGCTGCATTCACGTTAAATAGGACACCATCTAAATCCGTTGAGACGACACCATATGAACAGCTGTTTGGCAAGAAACCTAAGCTGTCGTTTCTTAAAGTTTGGGGCTCGATGCTTATGTGAAAAAGCTTCAACCTGATAAGCTCAAACCTAAATCATAGAAATGCGTCTTCATAGAATACCCAAAGGAAACTGTTGGGTACACCTTCTATCACAGATTCGAAGGCAAGATATTCATTGCTAAGAATGGATCCTTCCTAGAGAAGGAGTTTCTCTCAAAAGAAGTGAGTGGGAGGAAAGTAGAACTTGATGAGGTAATTGTACCTTCTCCCGAATTGGAAAGTAGTTCATCACAGAAATCAGTTCCAGTGATTCCTACACCAATTAGTGAAGAAGCTAATGATGATGATCATGAAACTTCATATCAAGTTACTACTGAACCTCATAGGTCAATCAGAGTACGGTCCGCACCAGAGTGGTACAGTAATCCTGTTCTGGAGGTCATGTTACTAGACCATGATGAACCTACGAACTATGAGGAAGCGATGATGAGACCAGATTTCGTGAAATGGCTTGAGGCCATGAAATCTGAGATGGGATTCATGTATGAGAACAAAGTGTGGACTTTAGTTGACTTGCCGATGATCGGCAAGCCATAGAGAATAAATGGATCTTCAAGAAGAAGACTGACGCTGACGGTAATGTTACTATCTACAAAGCTCGACTTGTTGCGAAAGGTTTTCGACGAGTTCAATGAGTTGACTACAATGAGACCTTCTCACCCGTAGCGAAGCTTAAGTCTGTCCGAATCATGTTAGCAATTGCCATATTTTATGATTATGAAATTTGGGAAATGGATGTCAAAACTGCATTCCTTAATGGATTTCTTAAAGAAGAGTTGTATATGATGCAACCAGAAGGTTTTGTCGATCCTAAAGGTGCTAACAAAGTGTGCAAGCTCTAGCGATCCATTTATGGACTGGTGCAAGCCTCTCGGAGTTGGAATATATGCTTTGATAGTGTGATCAAAGCATATGGTTTTATATAGACTTTTGTAGAAGCCTGTATTTACAAAAAATTGAGTGGGAGCTTTGTAGTATTTCTAATATTATATGTGGATGACATATTGTTGATTGGAAATAATACAAAATTTCTGGATAGCATAAAAGGATACTTGAATAAGAATTTTTCAATGAAAGACCTCGGTGAAACTGCTTATATATTGGGCATCAAGATCTATAGAGATAGATCAAGACGCTTAATTGGACTTTCACAAAGCAAATACCTTGATAAAGTTTTGAAGAAGTTCAAAATGGATCAGTCAAAGAAAGGGTTCTTTCCTGTGTTACAAGGTGTGAAGTTGAGTCAGACTCAATACCCGACCACTGTAGAAGATAGAGAGAAAATGAAAGTCATTCCCTATGCCTTAGCCATAGGTTCTATCATGTATGCAATGTTGTGTACCAAACCTGATGTGTGCCTTGCTATAAGTTTAGCAGGGAGGTACCAAAGTAATCTAGGACTGGATCACTGGACGGTGGTCAAGAATATCCTGAAATACTTGAAAAGGACTAAGGATATGTTTCTCGTTTATGGAGGTGACAAAGAGCTTGTTGTAAATGGTTACGTCGATGCAAGTTTTGACACTGATTCGGATGACTCAAAGTCGCAAACCGGATACATATTTATATTGAATGGTGGAGCTGTAAGTTGGTGCAATTCCATGCAAAGCGTCGTGGCGGGATGTACATGTGAAGTGGAGTACATAGCTGCTTCGGAAGCAGCAAATGAAGGATTCTGGATGAAGGAGTTCATATCCGTTCTAGGTGTAATACCTAGTGCATCGGGTCCAATGAAAATCTTTTGTGACAATACTGGAGCAATTTCCTTGGCAAAGGAATCCAGATTTCACAAGAGAACCAAACACATCAAGAGACGCTTCAAGTCCATCCGCGATCAAGTCAAGGAGGGAGACATATAGGTTTGCAAAATACATACGGATCTGAATGTTGCAGACCCGTTGACTAAGCCTCTTCCACGAGCAAAACATGATCAGCACCAAGACTCCATGGGTGTTAGAATCATTACTATGTAATCTAGATTATTGACTCTAGTGCAAGTGGGAGACTGAATGAAATATGCCCTAGAGGCAATAATAAAGTTGTTATTTATATTTCCTTATATCATGATAAATGTTTTATTATCCATGCTAGAATTGTATTAACCGGAAACTTAGTACATGTGTGATGACCCACAAGTGTAGGGGATCTATCGTAGCCTTTTCGGTAAGTAAGAGTGTCGAACCCAACGAGGAGCAGAAGGAAATGATAAGCAGTTTTCAGTAAGGTATTCTCTGCAAGCACTGAAATTATCGGTAACAGATAGTTTTGAGATAAGGTAATTTGTAACGAGTAGCAAGTAATAAAGGTAAATAAGGTGCAGCAAGATGGCCCAATCCTTTTTGTAGCAAAGGACAAGCCTGGACGAACTCTTATATGAAGGAAAGTGCTCCCGAGGACACATGGGAATTATCGTCAAGCTAGTTTTCATCACGTTCATATGATTCATGTTCGGTACTTTGATAATTTGATATGTGGGTAGACCGGTGCTTGGGTACTGTCCTTACTTGTACAAGCATCCCACTTATGATTGACCCCCATTGCAAGCATCCGTAACTACAACAGAAGTATTAAGGTAAACCTAACCATAGCATGAAACATATGGATCCAAATCAGCCCCTTACGAAGCAATGCATAAACTAGGGTTTAAGCTTCTGTCACTATAGCAACTCATCATCTACTTATTACTTCCCAATGCCTCCCTCTAGGCCCAAACAATGGTGAAGTGTCATGTAGTCGACGTTCACATGACACCACTAGAGGGATGACAACATACACCTCATCAAAATATCAAACGAATACCAAATTCACATGACTACTTATAGCAAGACTTCTCCCATGTCCTCAGGAACAACCATAACTACTCACAAAGCATGTTCATGTTCATAATCAGAGGGTTATTAATATGCATAATGGATCTGAACATATGATCTTCCACCAAGTAAACCAACTAGTATCAACTACAAGGAGTAATCAACACTACTAGCAACCCACAGGTACCAATCTGAGGTTTGGATACAAAGATTGGATACAAGAGATGAACTAGGGTTTGAGATGAGACGGTGCTGGTGAAGATGTTGATGGGGATTGACCCCCTCCCGATGAGAGGATCGTTGGTGATGACGATGGTGATGATTTCCCCCTCCCTGAGGGAAGTTTCCCCGGCAGAACAGCTCCGCCGGAGCCCTAGATTGGTTCCGTCAAGGTTCCGCCTCGTGGCGGCGGAGTTTCGTCCCGTGGGGTAGTTTATGATTTTTGCTCGGACAAAAGAATTCATATAGCAGAAGATGGGCACCGGAGGCCTGCCAGGGGGCCCATGAGGCAGGGGGTGCGCCCAGGGGGGTAGGGCGCGCCCCCCACCCTCGTGGCCAGGGTGTGGGCCCCCTCTGGTGGATTCTTTCGCCAATATTTTTTATTAACTCCAAAAATAACTTCCGTGAAGTTTTAGGACTTTTGGAGCTGTGCAGAATAGGTCTCTAATATTTGCTCATTTTCCAGCCCAGAATTCCAGCTGCCGGCATTCTCCCTCTTCATGTAAACCTTGTAAAATAAGAGAGAATAGGCATAAGTATTGTGACATAACGTGTAATGACAGCCCATAATGCCATAAATATCGATATAAAAGCATGATGCAAAATGAACGTATCAACTCCCCCAAGCTTAGACCTCGCTTGTCCTCAAGCGAAAGCCGAAATCGAAAAATATGTCCACATGTTTAGAGATAGAGGTGTCGATAAAATAAAATACAGACATGAGGGCATCATGATCATTCTTAGAATAGCAATATATATATATATATATTGTCATATGATCTCTTATGCTAAAGTAACAATTCAATCACAATTTCAAGTATGAATCATCAACTTCATTGAGAACCAACAGACTCTAATCTCAGTCATTGAGGCAATTGCAATTTATCATTACATAGGAAAGAGTCAATATAAGAGCTTTTCAGCAATTCCACATACTCAACCATCTTTTAGTCTTTCATAATTGCTAACACTCACGCGATATTTATGGTTATGAAATTTTAATCGGACACAGAGAAAGACATGGGCTTATAGTTTTGCCTCCCAACGTTTTACCTCAAGGGTAATGTCAACAATAATAGTTCATGAAAACCCACATCCAATTAGCCATATATATCAAGATCCTTCCAACACATTGTGCTTGCCAAAGGATAAAATGTAAAAAGGAAAGGTGAATATGACCATGACTCTTTGCATGCAGTATAAGACAAGAATAAAAGATAGGCCCTTCGCAGAGGGAAGCGGAGGTTGTCATGTGCTTTTATGGTTGGATGCATGAAGTCTTAATGCAAAAGAACGTCACTTTATATTGCCACTTGTGATATGAACCTTTATTATGCAGTCCGTCGCTTTTATTGCTTCCATATCACAAGATCGTATAAAGTTTATTTTCTCCACACTAATAGATCATACATATTTAGAAAGCAAATTTTTTATTGCATGCACCTATGACAACTTACTTGAAGGATCTTACTCAATCCATAGGTAGATATGGTGGACTCTCATGGCAAAACTGGTTTTAAGGGTATTTGGAAGCACAAGTAGTATCTCTACTTGGTGCAAAGAAATTGGCTAGCATGAGAGGGAAAGGCAAGCTCAACATGTTGGATGATCCATGACAATATAATTTATCTTACATGTAAGAAAACACAACCCATTACGTTGTCTTCCTTGTCCAACGTCAACTCTTTAGCATATCATACTTTAATGAGTGCTCACAATCATAAAAGATGTCCAAGATAGTATATTTATATGTGAAAACCTCTCTTTCTTTATTACTTCCTATTAATTGCAACGATGACCAAAACTATGTTTGTCCACTCTCAACAACTTTTATTCATCATACTCTTTATATGTGAAGTCATTAATCTCCATAAGATCCATATGATCTCTTTATTTCTTTTTATTTCTTCTCTTTTATTTTATTCCGTCAAGATCATAGCAAAATAATCAAGCCCTTGACTCAACACTAATCTTTATTATATATAGCTCACGGACTCGATTACATAGATGGATCATAAAGCAAAACTCACAACTAGATCATACTAAAACTTTGTTCTACTAGATCAAGATATTATCAAAAGGATCGAACTAAGAAAAACGGTAAAGATAAAAGTGATGGTGATACGATACCGGGGCACTCCCCCAAGCTTGGCAGTTGCCAAGGGGAGTGCCCATACCCATGTGTTTATGTTTCCTTCCTCGGAGCTGGTGATGAAGGAGTTGTTGATGATGTAGGCTTGTCGTCCATCTTCCAAGGCATAGGCTCACCATCATAGAAGGATGATCGAGTCTCCGGGATCCTCAAATATGCAGCCAAACTCATCCTCTTGAATCTATATTCATACTCACAGTTTTGGTTTTGCAGGTCATAGATCTGGGCTTGGAGGTGCTCGATTTTCTTGTGAAGCTTGAAGATGGCCTCCCCAATGTTCTTGTCATCCAGCTTGTGGTTGTTGGTTAACTCCATGATCATTATATGATTGGAGTCGAGTCCACGTTCCACCATCTCCTGGCACTTGAAAACTTGCTCCAATGCCTCGAGCCTTGTCTCCATGCTTCCGGTCCTCCTTGGTCCCTCAACATTGCGGATGTGCAGCAACCCCTCACGCATCTCATTGGTTTGAGAATGTTGCAGCACTTCCGCAAGGTAGGGGTTGATGACCTTCTCGAATAACTTGTCCTTGGGGGCACTTGGAGACGTCATGGTGATCTAGATCTGTCAGAAAAACGGCTCGAAACAAGAACAGAGGATATTTGCATGGTACGGTGGTCAAAACCTTCGGGAGATTATATAATGAATTTTTACCGACCAAAAGAAGTATCGTGCAAGAAAACGGAGTCCGGAGAGCGCACGAGGTGCCCACGAGGCAGGGGGCGCGCCCTCCACCCTCGTGGAAGCCTCGTGTCCTTTCCGGTCTACTTCTTATTTTCCTATTTTCTTAAATATTCCAAAACGGAGAGAAATTGCCATTAGAACTGTTTTGGAGTCGGTTTACTTACCATACCACGTACCTATTCCTTTTCAGAGTATGAAACGTTCTGGGAAGTGTCCCTTATGTATTCCTCCGGGGTTACGATTTCAATAACATTAGTTTCAACATTTATGGGATTACCTGAGATATAATGTTTGATTCTTTGACCGTTCACCACCTTCGAATTTGTGCCTTTGAAGTTGTTGATTTTTATGGCACCGGAACGATAGACCTCCTCGATAACGTAAGGACCTTCCCATTTAGAGAGAAGTTTGCCTACAAAAAATCTTAAATGAGAGTTGAATAGCAACACATAATCACCTACATTAAACTCACGCTTTTGTATCCTTTTGTCATGCCATATTTTAACTTTTTCTTTAAACAGTTTGGCATTCTCATAGGCCTGGGTTCTCCATTCATCAAGTGAGTTGATATCAAATAACCTCTTCTCACCAGCAAGTTTGAAATCATAATTGAGCTCTTTGATGGCCCAATATGCCTTATATTCTAATTCGAGAGGTAAGTGACATGCTTTTCCATAAACCATTTTATATGGAGACATACCCATAGGATTTTTATATGCAGTTCTATAAGCCCATAATGCATCATCAAGTTTCTTGGACCAATTCTTTCTAGACCTATTAACAGTCTTTTGCAAAATTAATTTGAGCTCTCTGTTACTCAATTCTACTTGACCACTAGACTGCGGGTGATATGGAGATGCAATTCTATGATTAACATCATACTTAGCAAGCATTTACAAAAGGCACCATGAATAAAATGTGAACCACCATCAATCATTAAATATCTAGGGACTCCAAACCTCGGAAAAACAACTTTGTTAAGCATCTTAATAGAGGTGTTATGATCAGCACTACTAGTTGGAATAGCTTCTACCCACTTAGTAACGTAATCAACAGCAACTAAAATATGTGTATACCCATTAGAGGAAGGAAATGGTCCCATATAATCGAAGCTCCAAACATCAAATGGTTCAATAACGAGTGAATAATTCATAGGCATTTCTTGACGTCTACTAATATTACCAATTCTTTGACATTCATCACAAGATAAGACAAACTTACGGGCATCCTTGAAGAGAGTAGGCCAATAAAAACCGGATTGCAATACCTTATGTGCAGTTCTATCTCCAGCATGGTGTCCTCCATAAGTTCGGAGTGACACTTGCGTAGGATCTGTTCCTGTTCATGCTCAGGTATACAACGTCTAATAACACCATCTACTCCTTCTTTATAAAGGTTTGGGTCATCCCAAAAGTAATGTCTTAAATCATAGAAAAACTTTTTCTTTTGCTGGTATGTGAAACTAGGTGGTATAAATTTAGCAACAATGTAATTGGCATAATCAGCATACCATGGAGCAGTGCGAGAAGCATTTATGATAGCTAATTGTTCATCAGGAAAGCTATCATCAATAGGTAGTGGGTCATCAAGAACATTCTCTAACCTAGACAAGTTGTCTGCAATGGGATTCTCAGCTCCCTTTCTATCAATAATATGCAAATCAAATTCTTGTAGCAGGAGAACCCATCTAATAAGTCTAGGTTTAGCATATTTCTTTTCCATAAGATATTTAATAGCAGCATGATCAGTGTGAATAGTTACTTTAGAATCAACAATATAAGGTATGAACTTATCAAAGGCAAATACAACTGCTAAGAATTTCTTTTCAGTAGTAGCATAATTTCTTTGGGCATTGTCTAGAGTTTTACTAGCATATTGAATAACATTTAATTTTTTATCAACTCTTTGTCCTAGAACAACACCTACAACATAGTCACTAGCATCACACATGATTTCAAAGGGTAAATTCCAATCAGGTGGCTAAACAATAGGTGCAAAAATCAAGGCTTTCTAAAGTATTTCAAATGCTTCTACACAATCATCATCAAAGACAAAAGGAATATCTTTTCGTAATAGGTTAGTCAGAGGCCGGGAAATTTTTGAGAAGTCCTTAATGAACCTCCTATAAAAACCGGCATGACCAAGGAAACTTCTTATACCTTTTATGTCCTCGGGACATGGCATCTTTTCAATAGCATCAACTTTAGCTTTGTCAACTTCAATACCTCTTTCAGAAATTTTATGCCCCAAGACAATACCTTCATTAACCATAAAGTGGCACTTCTCCCAATTCAAGACAAGCTTAGTTTCTTCACATCTCTGCAAAACTCGATCAAGGTTGCTCAAGCAATCATCAAAAGAGGATCCATAAACAGAGAAATCATCCATGAAAACTTCACAAATCTTTTCACAAAAGTCAGAGAATATAGCCATCATGCATCTTTGAAAGGTAGCAGGTGCATTACATAAACCAAAAGGCATATGTCTATAAGAAAAGGTACCGAAAGGGCAAGTAAAAGTAGTCTTTTCTTGATCATCAGCTGACATAGGTATTTGAGAGAAACCAGAGTAACCATCTAGATAGCAAAAATGTGTATGTTTGGATAATCTTTCTAGCATTTGATCAATGAAAGGCAAAGGGTAATGATCTTTTTTAGTAGCTTTATTTAATTTGCGGAAATCAATCACCATCCTATAACCTGTAATAATTCTTTGCAGAATCAATTCATCTTTATCATTAGGAACGACGGTAATACCTCCCTTCTTAGGGACATAATGGATAGGGCTTACCCACTGACTATCAGCAACGGGATAAATTATACCTGCTTCAAGGAGCTTTAATATTTCCTTTCTTACCACTTTTTTCATCTTAGAATTTAGCCGTTGTTGGTGATCAATAACTGGTTTGGCGTCTTTCTCCAAATTTATTTTGTGTTGACATAGGGTGGGACTAATGCCCTTAAGATCATCAAGAGTATATCCAATAGCAGCATGGTGCTTCTTCAGAGTTTTCAATAATTTCTCTTCTTCATGCTCTGAAAGGTTAGCACTAATAATAACAGGATATATCTTATTTTCATCAAGATAAGCATATTTAAGAGTATTAGGCAATGGTTTAAGCTCAAACACGGGATCACCCTTGGGTGGAGGAGGATCCCCTAGGATTTCAACAGGCAAGTTGTGTTTCAGAATAGGTCCCTGTTTAAAGAATACTTCATCTATTTCCCTTCTTTCATTCATATATGTATCATTTTCATGGTCTAGCAAATATTGTTCTAAAGGATCACTAGGAGGCACGGCAATAGAAGCAAGACCAATAATTTCATCTTTACTAGGCAATTCCTCATCACGGGGTTGTCTACTAAATTTAGCAAAATTAAACTCATGCGACATATCACCCAAACCAATAGTAACAACATCTTTTTCGTAGTTTATCCTAGCATTAACAGTGTTCAAGAAGGGTCTACCAAATATAATGGGACAAAAGCTATCTTGTGGGGAACCAAGAACAAGAAAATCGGCAGGATATTTAACCTTCCCACACAAGACTTCAACATCTCTAACAATCCCAACCGGTGAAATAGTATCTCTATTGGCAAGTTTAATGGTAACATCGATATCTTCTATCTCAGCAGGTGCAATATCATGCATAATTTCTTCGTATAAGGAATGAGGTATTGCACTTGCACTAGCACCCATATCACATAAGCCATGATAACAATGATCTCCTATTTTAACGGAAATAACATGCATGCCTACAACAGGTCTATGTTTATTTTTAGCATCAGGTCTAGCAATTCTAGCAGCTTCATTGCAGAAGTAAATAACATGCACAACAATATTATCGGCCAAGAGATCTTTAATCATAGAAATTTTAGGTTCAACTTTAACTTGCTCAGGGGGTTTGTGTGTCCTAATATTACTTTTGTTGACTACAATTGAAGCTTTAGCATGACCCTTTATTCTAATAGGGAAAGGTGGCTTCTCAATATAAGCAGCAGGAACAACAGGATCATCATAAATGATAGTCTTTTATTCAACTTTAATAGGAGCAACTACTTTTAACTTAGTGGGAGGATTATATTTAAACCACTTCTCCTTTGGGAGATCAACATGAGTAGCAAAGGATTCACAGAAAGAAGCTACTATCTCAGAGTCAAGTCCATATTTAGTGCTAAATTCGCGAAAAACATCGGTATCCATAAAAGATTTAACACAATCAAACTTAGGTGTTATACCTGACTCCTTACCTTTTTCGAGGTCCCAATCTTCGGAGTTGCGTTTAATTATTTCCAATAAAGACCATTTGAATTCAATAGTATTCATCATAAAAGATCCAGTACAAGAAGTATCGAGCATGGAGCGATTACTGAGAGAAAGCCGAGCGTAAATTTTTTGAATAATCATTTCTCTTGAGAGCTCATGATTGGGGCATGAATATAACATTGACTTAAGCCTCCCCCAAGCTTGAGCGATGCTTTCTCCTTTGAAAGGCCAAAAATTATATATATAATTACGATCACGATGAATAAGATGCATAGGATAAAACTTTTGATGAAATTCCAAATTTCAATCGTTGGTAGTTCCATGATCCAATATCATCACATAGCCTCAACCATGTCAATGCATCTCCCTTCAAAGATAAAGGGAAGACCTTATTCTTGATAACATCCCCGGGCATACCTGCAAGCTTAAATAATCCACAAACTTCATCCATATAGATTAGGGGCAAATCAGGATGTAATGTTCCATCACCTGTGAAAGGATTAGCTAGCAGTTTTTCTATCATACCCGAAGGAATTTCAAAGTAAACATTTTCAGTAGGTTCAGTAGGTTGAGGAGCAACTCTTTGCTCTAGTGGTCAGGGTGAAGATACCCCGAACAAGCCCCTCAAAGGATTATGTTCCATAGTAACAAGTGACGGTAAATTTCAGCACACTGTATAAATTTTTCCTTACCAAATTCCACCTACCAAAGGCGCTTCACTCCCCAGCAACGGCGCCAGAAAGAGTCTTGATGGCCCACAAGTGTAGGGGATCTATCGTAGCCTTTTTGATAAGTAAGAGTGTCGAACCCAACAAGGAGCAGAAGGAAAATGATAAGCAGTTTTCAGTAAGGTATTCTCTGCAAGCACTGAAATTATCGGTAACAGATAGTTTTGTGATAAGGTAATTTGTAACGAGTAGCAAGTAATAAAAGTAAATAAGGTACAACAAGATTGCTCGATCCTTTTTGTAGCAAAGTACAAGCCTGGACAAACTCTTATATGAAGGAAAGCGCTCCTGAGGACACATGGGAATTATCGTCAAGCTAGTTTTCATCACGTTCATATGATTCGCGTTCGGTACTTTGATAATTTGATATGTGGGTGGACCGGTGCTTGGGTACTGTCCTTACTTGGACAAGCATCCCACTTATGATTAACCCCATTGCAAGCATCCGCAACTACAACAGAAGTATTAAGGTAAACCTAACCATAGCATGAAACATATGGATCCAAATCAGCCCCTTACGAATCAACGCATAAACTAGGGTTTAAGCTTCTGTCACTCTAGCAACCCATCATCTACTTATTACTTCCCAATGCCTCCCTCTAGGCCCAAACAATGGTGAAGTGTCATGTAGTCGACGTTCACATGACACCACTAGAGGGATGACAACATACATCTCATCAAAATATCGAACGAATACCAAATTCACATGACTACTTATAGCAAGACTTCTCCCATGTCCTCAGGAACAACCGTAACTACTCACAAAGCATGTTCATGTTCATAATCAGAGGGTTATTAATATGCATAATGGATCTGAACATATGATCTTCCACCAAGTAAACCAACTAGCATCAACTACAAGGAGTAAGAAACACTACTAGCAACCCACGGGTACCAACCTGAGGTTTGGATACAAGAGACGAACTAGGGTTTGAGATGAGACGGTGCCGGTGAAGATGTTGATGGAGATTGACCCCCGCCCGATGAGAGGATCGTTGGTGATGACGATGGTGATGATTTCCCCCTCCCGGAGGGAAGTTTCCCCGGGAGAACAGCTCCGCCGGAGCCCTAGATTGGTTCCGTCTCGTGGCGGTGGAGTTTCGTCCCGTGAGCTAGCTTATGATTTTTTCTCGGATGAAAGACATCATATAGCAGAAGATGGGCACCGGAGGCTTGCCAGGGGGCCCGCGAGGCAGGGGGCGCGCCCCCCACCCTCGTGGCCAGGGTGTGGGGACCCTCTGATGGATTCTTTCGCCAGTATTTTTTATTAATTTCAAAAATAACTTTCGTGAAGTTTCAGGACTTTTGGAGCTGTGCAGAATAGGTCTCTAATATTAGCTCCTTTTCCAGTCCAGAATTCCAGCTGCCGGCATTCTCCCTCTTCATGTAAACCTTGTAAAATAAGAGAGAATAGGCATAAGTATTGTGACATAATGTGTAATGACAGCCCATAATGCAATAAATATTGATATAAAAGTATGATGCAAAATGGACATATCAATGTGTGAATACATAGACAAAACAAAGTGTCCCTAGTATGCCTCTACTAGACTAGCTCGTTAATCAAAGATGGTTAAGTTTCCTGACCATAGACATGTGTTGTCATTTGATGAACGGGATCACATCATTAGGAGAATGATGTGATGGACAAGACCCATCCGTTAGCTTAACATAATGATCATTAAGTTTTATTGCTATTGCTTTCTTCATGACTTATACATATTCCTCTGACTATGAGATTATGCAACTCCCGAATACCGGAGGAACACCTTCTGTTCTACGGTGCGGAAGATGTGTTGCCCTATGATATTATCCATGACTCACCTTGAGTGCGCATGTACATAGAGAGAGAGGCCGAGCTTGATCGGCAGGACAGCCTAGATACCGAGGAGCGCAATGTTGCAAAAGCCCGTTCCGCATTTTATCAACAACAGGCCCGCAGATACCAAAGTAGAGAAGTACAGGCCAAGACTTATAATGTCGGCGAACTCGTCTTACACTTACCGGTGAAGAAAAAGGACAAACTCAAGCCCAAGTGGGAGGGTCCCTTTATAATTGACCAGGTTCTCACGGGAGGAGCATACCGCCTGCGTGCTGCATCAGACAATCGCCTAGAGCCAAACCCCTGGAACGCGGCCAGACTCCGAATATTCTATGCCTAGCGCCGAACTATGTGTTTGTCTCCTTCTCCCTATTGCCTCCTTTATTTTTTCCTCTCTTTTTGTTTTCTCTTTTTCCTAGGACTTAAAATCTTTCACACGGCTAAACCATGCACCTGTGATGTACACATCTTAGAGAATGTACGTCCACTATACCTGGGGGCTCCCCGGACATAAGCTTATTTTTTGAGCATCAAGCTCATCACATATGTGTTTTTTCTCATATGTACCTTTTCTTCGCCATTATATGCATCGATATGACTTAAGTTTTGGCCAAGCTGGGTTGCCTGGCTCCTGTGCTTATGCCCTACGTTCCTGTTAGTTCGGCTAGGGCATAAAGGGAGCACCTCTGCGATTGTTACTGTCGGGTCATCCGGATGTGTACCTCAGACTGGGTGAAGCCGAAAGCTAGCGTTCTTAAGGGAATATTCGGTCGGCAGACTAAAGATGTTGTATATTCCTTCCATTATGAACCCCCAGATAACTACCTGTACTGTACTATTATCGATCACAATTCGGACATGCATTTTAATGCATGCACACCTAGGGAAAGGAACCCCTAACGGAACTATTCTCTCTGGAAGATGTTTCTTACAATCATAATGTAATATAACATAACTAGTCGGATACACATTGTCTGTTCAAGCAACTATGACCCCTACGCCTAGTTCCCACGCATACCACGGTCTATTTTATCGCTAAGGTATTCGGAAACACTCCGCACCTTCGGGTCCAGAGGTCGAAGCAAAAAGGTCTGCCATGACAATTGTTTTTATAATTCAGCTAGAATCACATATGTCAAGGAAAGTACATAGTCACTAGAACTCAAAAACTTCCTCCTCTATGTCGTCCAGCAGGCGATCTAATTTACAATCCTGCTGGGAATACTTGGCGGCTACTTCCACTTGGTCATATACCAAATTAACGGGAACTTCTTTTCCATCTGACCCTAGAGGTCCGACTCGAGCCATATGATTCGATCAAGCTTGGTATACCATGTTTTCACCATGGCCCAGGCTTCTCGTGCACCTTCCCGACAGGCCGATATCTTCCACAGTCGAAAGCGCCGCCGGGCTCCCTTGAATAGTTGTATCAGCTCCTCCATCTTTCCCGGAGGGGAGGCGGATGGCCATAGGGCCTTGGCAACACTTCGCAATGCCTGCGGAGCTTGCTCATGCACCTGCTACAGCTCTTGTAGCAGACCGCTCGAAGATCCAGACATCTCCTCTTCAGGACGGCCAGTCAGCATACCTGCAGACATAACTATATCAGTCTTTCTACCTCCGAATTATTCGAAGGTAAGTTCGACGACATAATGAATATGCCGCCTCGCAGCCTTTTATTCTCCTTTACGGAGTGCGCCAGCTGGGCCCGTACATCTTTCAGTTCCTCGCCCAGTTGGGTATTTGAATCCCGGAGCTTGTTTTCCTCCACGACGCCTTTGCTAGCGCACGCTCGCCCGCGGCTAACAGTTTTTTGGCTCCTCGTTCTCCGCTTTGAGCGGCTTCCATATTTTCTTGCACTTGACCTAATGATCCTATTAAAACATAAGCATTCATGCTAGCATTATTGGTATACCATTATGTTTTCTCGATGGAGGGAAACATTACCAGGAGATGCCTTCTTGGATTTCTCCAGTTCGGCATTGGCAGCAGCTAGCTGGGTCCGACACTTTTTTAGCTCCTGAGATAACATACCGTTCTTCTCTGTAAGCACCTGGTTATACATTGATCCTTAAATCAGTTATATCAACTACTTTAAGCCTCGGGGGCTATTGGTGTATGATTATTAAATCTACGCTTACCCGCATATCTTTCAGATGCTGGTCCGTGGCTCGGACAAGACCATCCCGAGCAGCTCGGATGTATGCATCGGCCGAATTGAAGGCATCAAATGCCTCTTTTGAAAAACTGGGATTATGAAGAACGGCCCTCCGATGACGATGATTCATAGCGCTCTCCACTTCAGAGTCCGTGACGGACATATCGTCTGAATCCTCGATGGAAGGACAATTCGGTGCCACTCCCGTGTCAGCCCCCGTCCTTTGGGCAGGGTCCGGAACCTGACTGGTGGATGCACGTCCGGACGGATCCCCGGACATGGTCCGGCGGATACTTGTCCAAATAGAATGCGGCGAATGGCATTACAATTTGATGTAACGATCAGAAAGGGTATTCTTGAAAAGAAAAGCCTTACATCTTTAACGAGGGTTCTGCCGTGTTATCGTTTGCCTTCCTCTTCGAAGATGCGCCACGCGTGGGCGCTGCTCTCCTCGGAGATGCTTCCGGTGCATGTTGCGGCGCTGAGTGCCTCCCCTTTGGAACACGGAATAGTGTGGTGGGTGAGGCATAGTAAGGTAGCTCTTTCAAAGAAAGTGCCTTTTAAATTACTTACATGCGAAGCGGGAAGGAGGCCAGGGTAATCGGGGATGATGGGTGTTGGGGAACATAGTAATTTTAAAAAAATTCCTACACACACGCAAGATCATGGTGATGAATAGCAACGAGAGGGGAGAGTGTCGTCCATGTACCCTCGTAGACTGTTAAGCGGAAGCGTTATAACAACGCGGTTGATGTAGTTGTACGTTTTCACGATCGACCGATCCTCAGCACCGAACGTACGACACCTCCACGTTCAGCACACGTTCAGCTCGGTGACGTCTCGCGAACTCACAATCCAATAGAGCTCGGGGAAGAGTTTCGTCAGCACGACGACGTGGTGACGATGTTGATGAAGCTACCGACGCAGGGCTTTGCCTAAGCACCACTACGATATAACCGTGGTGGATTATGGTGGAGAGGGGCATCGCACATGGCTAAGAGGTCAACAGATCAATTGTTGTGTCTATGGGGTGCCCCTTGCCCCCGTATATAAAGGAGCTAGGGGGGAGGCGGGGGGCCAAGGAGGAGGTCGCGCCAAGGGGGGAGTCCTACTCCCACCGAGAGTAGGACTCCCTCTTTTCCTAGTTGGAGTAGGAGAGGAGAAGGAAGGGAGAGAGAAAGAGATAGAAAGGGCCCCCCCTCCTTGTCGGGCGCGCGACTGCCCTTGGCCGCCCCTCCTCTTCTCCCACTAAGGCCCATTAGGCCCAATATACTCCCCGGGGGGTTCCGGTAACCCCCGGTACTCTGGTAAATGTCTGGAACCTCCCGGAACCTTTCCGGTATCCGAACAAAGTCATCCAATGTATCGATCTTTACGTCCCGGCCATTTAGAGACTCCTCGTCATGTCCGTGATCATATCCGGGACTCCGAACTACCTTCGGTACATCAAAACACAAAAACTCATAATACCGATCGTCATAGAACTTTAAACGTGCGGACCCTACGGGTTCGAGAACTATGTAGACATGACAGAGACACGTCTCCAGTCAATAACCAATAGCGGAACCTGGATGCTCATATTGGTTCCTACATATTCTACGAAGATCTTTATCGGTCAATCCGCATAACAACATATGTTGTTCCCTTTGTCATTGGTATGTTACTTGCCCGAGATTCGATCGTCGGTATCTCAATACCTAGTTCAATCTCATTACCGGCAAGTCTCTTTACTCGTTCCGTAATGCAACATCCTGCAACTAACTCATTAGTCACATTGCTTGCAAGGCTTATAGTGATGTGCATTACCGAGAGGGCCCAGAGATACCTCTCCGACAATCGGAGTGACAAATCCTATTCTTGATCTATGCCAACTCCATGAACACCATTGGAGACACCTATAGAGCACCTTTATAATCACCTAGTTACGTTGTGACGTTTGGTAGCACACAAAGTGTTCCTCCGGTATTCGGGAGTTGCATAATCTCATAGTCATAGGAACATGTATAAGCCATGAAGAAAGCAATAGCAGTAAACTTAAACGATCAAGTGCTAAGCTAACAAAATGGGTCAAGTCAATCACATCATTCTCCTAATGATGTGATCCCGTTGATCAAATAACAACTCATGTCTGTGGCTAGGAAACTTAACCATCTTTGATCAATGAGCTAGTCAATTAGAGGCATACTAGTGACGCTTTGTTTGTCTATGTATTCACACATGAATTATGTTTCCAGTTAATACAATTCTAGCATGAATAATAAACATTTATCATCAAATAAAGAAATAAATAATAACTTTATTATTGCTTATAGGGCATATTTCCTTCAGTCTCCCACTTGGACTCGAGTCAATAATCTAGATTACACAATAATGATTCTAACACCCATGGAGTCTTGGTGCTGATCATGTTTTGCTCGTGGAAGAGGCTTAGTCAGCGGGTCTGCAACATTCAGATCCGTATGTATCTTACATATCTCTATGTCTCCCACCTGGACTTGATCCCGGATGGAATTGAAGCGTCTCTTGATGTGTTTGGTTCTCTTGTGAAATCTGGATTCCTTTGCCAAGGCAATTGCACCAGTATTGTCACAAAAGATTTTCATTGGACCGATGCACTAGGTATGACGCCTAGATCGGATATGAACTCCTTCATCCAGACTCCTTCATTTGCTGCTTCCGAAGCAGCTATGTACTCCGCTTCACACGTAGATCCCGCCATGACGCTTTGTTTAGAACTGCTCCAACTGACAGCTCCACCGTTCAATATAAACACATATCCGGTTTGCGATTTAGAATCGTCCGGATCAGTGTCAAAGCTTGCATCGACGTAACCATTTACGACGAGCTCTTTGTCACCTCCATAAACGAGAAACATATCCTTAGTCCTTTTCAGGTATTTCAGGATGTTCTTGACCGTTGTCCAGTGATCCACTCCTGGATTACTTTGGTACCTCCCTGCTAAACTAATTGCAAGGCACACATCAGGTCTGGTACACAACATTCCATACATGATAGAGCCTATGGCTGAAGCATAGGTAACACTTTTCATTCTCTCTCTATCTTCTGCAGTGGTCGGGAATTGACTCTTACTCAACTTCACACCTTGTAACACAGGCAAGAACCCTTTCTTAGCTTGATCCATTTTGAACTTCTTCAAAACTTTATCAAGGTATGTGCTTTGTGAAAGTCCAATTAAGCGTCTTGATCTATCTCTATAAATCTTGATGCCCAATATATAAGCAGCTTCACCGAGGTCTTTCACTGAAAAACTCTTATTCAAGTATCCTTTTATGCTATCCAGAAATTCTATATCATTCCCAATCAACAATATGTCATCCACATATAATATTAGAAATTCTACAGAGCTCCCACTCACTTTCTTGTAAATACAGGCTTCTCCAAAAGTCTGTATAAAACCATATGATTTGATCACACTATCAAAACATTTATTCGAACTCCGAGAGGCTTGCACCAGTCCATAAATGGATTGCTGGAGCTTGCACACTTTGTTAGTACCCTTTGGATCGATAAAACCTTCAGGTTGCATCATATACAACTCTTCTTCCAGAAAACCATTCAGGAATGCAGTCTTTACATCCATTTGCCAAATTTCATAATCATAAAATGCGGCAATTGCTAACATGATTCGGACGGACTTAAGCATCGCTACGGGTGAGAAGGTCTCATCGTAGTCAACTCCTTGAACTTGTCGAAAGCCTTTCGTAAAAAGTCGAGCTTTGTAGACGGTAACGTTACCGTCAGCGTCAGTCTTCTTATTGAAGATCCATTTATTCTCGATGGCTTGCCGATCATCGGGCAAGTCAACCAAAGTCCACACTTTGTTCTCATACATGGATCCTACCTTAGATTTCATGGCTTCAAGCCATTTTGCGGAATCTGGGCTCATCATCGCTTCCTCATAGTTCGTAGGCTCGTCATGGTCAAGTAACATGACCTCCAGAACAGGATTACCGTACCACTCTGGCGCGGATCTTACTCTGGTTGACCTACGAGGTTCAGTAGTAACTTGATCTGAAGTTTCATGATCATCATCATTAGCTTCCTCACTAATTGGTGTCGGTGTCACAGGAACCGGTTTCTGTGATGAACTACTCTCCAATAAGGGAGCAGGTACAGTTACCTCATCAAGTTCTACTTTCCTCCCACTCACTTCTTTTGAGAGAAACTCCTTCTCTAGAAAGGATCCATTCTTAGCAACAAATGTCTTGCCTTCGGATCTGTGATAGAAGGTGTACCCAACAGTCTCCTTTGGGTATCCTATGAAGACACATTTCTCGGATTTGGTTTCGAGCTTATCAGGTTGAAGCTTTTTCACATAAGCATCACAACCCCAAACTTTAAGAAACGACAACTTTGGTTTCTTGCCAAACCACAGTTCATAAGGCGTCGTCTCAACAGATTTCGATGGTGCCCTATTTAACGTGAATGCAACTGTTTCTAAAGCATAACCCCAAAACAATAGTGGTAAATCAGTAAGAGACATCATAGATCGCACCATATCTAGTAAAGTACAATTACATATTCGGACACACCATTACGCTGTGGTGTTCCGGGTGGCGTGAGTTGCGAAACTATTCCACATTGTTTCAAATGCATACCAAACTCGTAACTCAAATGTTCTCCTCAACAATCAGATTGTAGAAACTTTATTTTCTTGTTACGATGATTTTCCACTTCACTCTGAAATTCTTTGAACTTTTCAAATGTTTCAGACTTATGTTTCATTAAGTAGATATACCCATATCTTCTTAAATCATCTACGAAGGTGAGAAAATAACGATACCCGCCGCGAGCCTCAATATTCATCGGACCACATACATCAGTATGTATGATTTCCAACAAGTCTGTTGCTCGCTCAATTCTTCCGGAGAATGGAGTTTTAGTCATCTTGCCCATGAGGCATGGTTCACAAGTACCAAGTGATTCATAATCAAGTGATTCCAAAAGTCCATCAGTATGGAGTTTCTTCATGCGCTGTACACCAATATGACCCAAACGGCAGTGCCACAAATAAGTTGCACTATCATTATCAACTTTGCATCTTTTGGCTTCAACATTATGAATATGTGTATCACTACTATCGAGATTCAACACAAATAGACCACTCTTCAAGGGTGCATGACCATAAAAGATATTACTCACATAAATAGAACAACCATTATTCTCAGATTTAAATGAATAACCGTCTCGCATCAAACAAGATCCAGATATAATGTTCATGCTTAACGCTGGCATCAAATAACAATTATTTAGGTCTAAAACTAATCCCGAAGGTAGATGTAGAGGTAGCATGCCGACGACGATTACATCGACTTTGGAACCATTTCCCACGCGCATCGTCACCTTGTCCTTAGCCAGTCTTCGCTTTATCCGTAGTCCCTGTTTCGAGTTGCAAATATTAGCAACAGAACCAATATCAAATACCCAGGTGCTACTGCGAGCTCTAGTAAGGTACACATAAATAACATGTATATCACATATACCTTTGTTCACCTTGCCATCCTTCTTATCCGCCAAATACTTGGGGTAGTTCCGCTTCCAGTGACCAGTCCCTTTGCAGTAGAAGCACTCAGTCTCAGGCTTACGTCCAGACTTGGGTTTCTTCTCTTGAGCATCAACTTGTTTGCCGTTCTTCTTGAAGTTCCCTTTCTTCTTCCCTTTACCCTTTTTCTTGAAACTGGTGGTCTTGTTGACCATCAACACTTGATGCTCCTTCTTGATTTCTACCTCCGCAACCTTTAGCATTGCGAAGACCTCGGGAATCGTCTTATCCATCCCTTGCATATTATAGTTCATCACGAAGCTCTTGTAGCTTGGTGGCAGTGATTGAAGAACTCTGTCAATGACACTATCATCTGGAAGATTAACTCCCAGCTGAGTCAAGTGATTATGGTACCCAGACATTCTGAGTATATGTTCACTAACGGAACTATTCTCCTCCATCTTGCAGCTGTAGAACTTATTGGAGACTTCATATCTCTCAATCCGGGCATTTGCTTGAAATATTAAATTCAACTCCTGGAACATCTCATATGCTCCATGATGTTCAAAACGTCGTTGAAGTCCCGGTTCTAAGCCATAAAGCATGGCACACTAAACTATTGAGTAGTCATCAGCTTCGCTCTGCCAGACGTTCATAACATCTGGTGTTGCTCCTGCAGCGGGTTTGGCACCCAGCGGTGCTTCCAGGACGCAATTCTTCTGTGCAGCAATGATGATAATCCTCAAGTTACGGACCCAGTCCGTGTAATTGCTACCATTATCTTTCAACTTTGCTTTCTCAAGGAACGCATTAAAATTCAACGGAACAACAACACATGCCATCTATCTACAATAACATAGACAAGCAAAATACTATCAGGTACTAAGTTCATGATAAATATAAGTTCAATTAATCATATTACTTAAGAACTCCCACTTAGATAGACATCCCTCTAATCATCTAAGTGATTACGTGATCCATATCAACTAAACCATAACCGATCATCACGTGAAATGGAGTAGTTTTCAATTGTGAACATCACTATGTTGATCATATCTACTATATGATTCACGCTCGACCTTACGGTCTCAGTGTTCTGAGGCCATATCTGCATATGATAGGCTCGTCAAGTTTAACCTGAGTATTCTGCGTGTGTAAAACTGTCTTACACCCATTGTAGATGAACGTTGAGCTTATCACACCCGATCATCACGTGGTGTCTCGGCACGACGAACTTTGGCAACGATGCATACTCAGGGGGAACACTTTTACCTTGAAATTTAGTGAGAGATCATCTTATAATGCTACCGTCAAACAAAGCAGAATAAGATGCATAAAGGATAAACATCACATGCAACCAATATAAGTGATATGATATGGCCATCATCATCTTGTGCCTTTGATCTCCATCTCCAAAGCACCGTCATGATTACCATCGTCACCGGTGCGACACCTTGATCTCCATCGTAGCATCATTGTCGTCTCACCAACTATTGCTTCTACGACTATCACTACCACTTAGTGATAAAGTAAAGCAATTACAGGGCGATTGCATTGCATATAATAAAGCGACAACCATATGGCTCCTGCCAGTTGCCGATAACTCCGTTACAAAACATGATCATCTCATACAATAAATATAGCATCATATCTTGACCATATCACATCCCAACATGCCCTGCAAAAACAAGTCAGAAGTCCTCTACTTTGTTGTTGCAAGTTTTACGTGGCTGCTACGGGCTGAGCAAGAACCGTTCTTACCTAAGCATCAAAACCACAACGATAGTTCGTCAAGTTAGTGATGTTTTAACCTTCTCAAGGACCGGGCATAGCCACACTCGATTCAACTAAAGTTGGAGAAACTGACACCCGCCAACCACTTGTGTGCAAAGCACGTCGGTAGAACCAGTCTTGCATAAGCGTATGCATAATGTCGGTCCAGACCGCTTCATCCAACAATACCGCCGAACCAAAGTATGACATGCTGGTAAGCAGTATGACCTGTATCGCCCACAACTCACTTGTGTTCTACTCGTGCGTATAACATCTACGCATAAACCTGGATCGGATACCACTGTTGGGGAACGTAGTAATTTAAAAAAATCCTACGCACACGCAAGATCATGATGATGCATAGCAACGAGAGAGGAGAGTGCCGTCCACGTACCCTCGTAGACCATTAAGCGGAAGCGTTATAACAACGTGGTTGATATAGTCGTACGTCTTCACGATCGACCGATCCTCAGCACCGAACGTACGACACCTCCGCGTTCAGCACACGTTCAGCTCGGTGACATCCCGCGAACTCGCGATCCAGTAGAGCTCGGGGAAGAGTTTCGTCAGCACGACGGCGTGGTGACGATGTTGATGAAGCTACCGACGTAGGGCTTCGCCTAAGCACCGCTACGATATAACCGAGGTGGATTATGGTGGAGGGGGCACCGCACACGGCTAAGAGATCAACAGATCAATTGTTGTGTCTATGGGGTGACCCCTGCCCCCATATATAAAGGAGCTAGGGGGAGGCGGCCGGACAAGGAGGAGGGCGCGCCAAGGGGGGAGTCCTACTCCCACCGGGAGTAGGACTCCCTCTTTTCCTAGTTGGAGTAGGAGAGGAGAAGGAAGGGAGAGAGGAAGAGAAGGAAAGGGGGGCGCTGCCCCCCTCCTTCTCCAATTCGGACTAGAGGGGGAGGGGGCGTGCGAATGCCCTTGGCCGCCCCTCCTCTTCTCCCACTAAGGACCATTAGGCCCAATATACTCCCCGGGGGGTTCCGGTAACCCCCCGGTACTCCGGTAAATGTCGGAAACCTCCCGGAACCTTTCCGGTATCCGAACATAGTAATCCAATATATCGATCTTTACGCCTCGGCCATTTAGAGACTCCTCGTCATGTCCGTGATCATATCCGGGACTCCGAACTACCTTCGGTACATCAAAACACAAAAACTCATAATACCGATCGTCACAGAACTTTAAGCGTGCGGACCCTACGGGTTCGAGAACTATGTAGACATGACTGAGACATGTCTCCGGTCAATAACCAATAGCGGAACCTGGATGCTCATATTGGTTCCTACATATTCTACGAAGATCTTTATCGGTCAAACCGCATAACAACATATGTTGTTCCCTTTGTCATCGGTATGTTACTTGCCCGAGATTCGATCGTCGGTATCTCAATACCTAATTCAATCTCGTTACCGGCAAGTCTCTTTACTCGTTTCGTAATGCAACATCGCGCAACTAACTCATTAGTCACATTGCTTGCAAGGCTTATAGTGATGTGCATTACCGAGAGGGCCCAGAGATACCTCTCCGACAATCGGAGTGACAAATCTTATTCTTGATCTATGCCAACTCCACGAACACCATCGGAGACACCTGTAGAGCACCTTTATAATCACCCAGTTACATTGTGACGTTTGGTAGCACACAAAGTGTTCCTCCGGTGTTCAGGAGTTGCATAATCTCATAGTCATAGGAACGTGTATAAGTCATGAAGAAAGCAATAGCAACATACTAAACGATCGGGTGCTAAGCTAATGGAATGGGTCATGTCAATCAGATCATTCACCTAATGATGTGATCTCGTTAATCAAATAACAACTCCTTGTTCATGGTTAGGAAACATAACCATCTTTGATTAACGAGCTAGTCAAGTAGAGGCATACTAGTGACACTCTGTTTGTCTATGTATTCACACATGTATTATGTTTCCGGTTAATACAATTCTAGCATGAATAATAAACATTTATCATGATATAAGGAAATAAATAATAACTTTATTATTGCCTCTAGGGCATATTTCCTTCAATGGGTACATCCGTACCATCATAGCTCGTCTGATAGAATATTCCATCCTCGAGCTCCACAAATATGTCCGGATCTTCTTCATATCTGGGGTCAAGATCCCGGTTGTGATTCTCCGGCAGAGGAGCAGGGTCATGGATCCCCTCGATAGCCTTTCGCCATTCCTGTTATAAGCGGATATGATACTGCCTGTCAAGAATGATTCAAGGACAGGAGTAAAATAGTAGAGTTATAGCTTACCCAGCTAGGAGGATTATACATGAAAAATCCGTCTCGATATTGGAGACGGGTGAACTCCTCCCTCTCCCCTTTATACAGTTCGGCCAATATTTTGGCCAGAGTGGCAGGGGTCTTTGGGCCCTTCCGACCATAGCGTGAGGCGTCGTCTTCCCCGTTGTAATGCCACATGGGCAGCCCTCTGTATTGGAGTAGCTGGACCCCCGGTGCTATGGAGATCGCCATTACCTCGACTATTGACAATCCGGACTAGGCAAGCATCTTAATCTTGCCCAGCAGCAGGCTAATCTCTGCACTATCCTCTTCCTCGAGGCTCCGAGGATGCCAGCTATGGCGTTTCTTCAACGGAGCGCTTGAGAACTCGGGGAGGCCCATACGGACGGGGCCGGGAAGAGCGACATCGTCAATATAGAACCATTCGGAGGTACACTCTTCGGAAGCCTTCTTCAGCGTGCCGGACAGGTATCCGGTCCCGGCGATGCGCTACACTTCGGCTGCCCCCACTTCAAAAATTGACCCTCCTTGATTACGAGGGACGAGGCAGAACAGTCTTCTCCATAAATCGAAATGGGCCTCGCAAGCCAGGAATAGCTCACATAGAGCGACATAACCCGCAATATGTAGGATAGAGGCGGGAGTGTGACTATGCAGTTGGAGGCCGTAATACTCCAGCAGACCTTGGAGGAAGGGATGGATCGGAAATCCGACACCTCTTAACAAGAAGGGGACGAAGCATACTCGTTCCCCTTGGACGGATTGGGAAAGTTCTCCGCTTGAGCCCTGCCATTGAAGGATGCCATCCCTGCTCGTACGGGGACCAAATCCGCGGGGGGTGGGGGGGGAGAAAGCCCTGTGTTTGCAGCTTCACCAGCTGACTGTGAGAAACTGAACATCTCTCCCAATTCCCCTTTTCGGAGTTGTGGGGACGAGAGGAAGAGCTAGGAGCGCTAGCCATGTTGGGGTGGTTCTGCTCCGCAAGTTATGAGGGTTTCTTCCGTGGGATTTGGAGGGGATCTGAGATCTATTCTCTTTAAATAGGCACCTTTTTGGTACGGTCAGGGTGGTATATGTAAAAATACCCTGACCTCTTGTATTCACTCAACACGTGGAAGATGAAGTCAGGAAGGCGCGGAAGCCGAGGGATGCGACATTAAATGGACAGCCGAATACATCACTTTAAAGTCATAGGAGGAAGAACCCGCCTTGCAATGTCGAAGACTATCTGTATGCCGAATACCTCGTCATTGAAGCCTGGTTCGGGGGCTACTGGGGGAGTCCTGGAGTAAGGGGTCCTCGGGCGTCCGACCTATTGGATATGGGCCGGACTGATGGGCTGTGAAGATACAAAGACCGAAGACTCTGCCCGTGTCCGGATGGGACTCTCCTTGGCGTGGAGGGCAAGCTTCGCGACCAAATATGAATATTCCTTTCTCTATAACCGACCTTGTGTAACCCTAGATCCCTCCTATGTCTATATAAACCGGAGGGCTAGGTCCGTAAATAGCCCCGAATAATCATAGCCAGACTAGACTTTTATGGTTTAGTCATTATGATCTCGTGGTAGATCAACTCTTGTAATACTCATATTCATCAAGATCAATCAAGCAGGAAGTAGGGTATTACCTCCATAGAGAGGGCCCGAACCTGGGTAAACATTGTGTCCCCCGTCTCCTGTTAACATCAATCCTAGACGCACAGTTCGGGACCCCCTACTCGAGATCCGCCGGTTTTGACACCGACAGGCACCCCAAAGGCACAACAATAGTTCTCTTAGCCGTGTGCGGTGCCCCCCTCCACAGTTTACTCCTCCGGTCATAGCGTCGTAGTGCTTAGGTGAAGCCCTGCACGGATCACGTCACCATCACCGTCACCACGCCGTCGTGTTGACGAAGCTCTCCCTCGACCCTCTGCCGGATCAAGAGTTCGAGGGACGTCATCGAGCTGAACGTGTGCTGAACTCGGAGGTGTCATACGTTCGGTATTAAGATCGGTTGGATCATGAAGACGTTCGACTACATCAACCACGTTAACCTAACGCTTCCGCTTTTGGTCTACGAGGGTACGTGGACACACTCTCCGCCTCTCGTTGCTATGCATCTCCTAGATAGATCTTGCGTGATCATAGGATTTTTTTTGAAATTGCATGCTACGTTCCCCAACAACAAGTTCTCTCAACAATGATAACACAATTAGATCATATAACAATCCCTCAACATGCAACAAAAAGTCACTCCAAAGTCACTAATAGCGGAGAACAAATGAAGAGATTATTGTCGGGTACGAAACCACCTCAAAGTTATTCTTTCTGATCGATCTATTGGGCTATTCCTATAAGTGTCACCAACAATCCTAGAGTTCATACTAAAATAACATCTTAAGACACACATCAACCAAAACCCTAATTTCACCTAAATACTCCAATTTCAGCACAAGTATCCGCGGGTTTGATCATGCATCACACAATCTCAGATTCATCTATTCAAACCAACACAAAGAACTTCAAAGAGTGCCCCAAAGTTTCTACCGGCGAGTCAAGACTAAAACGTGTGCCAACCCCTATGCATAAGTTCACAAGGTCACAGACCCTGCAAGTTGATCACCAAAACATACATCAAGTAGATCACGTGAATATCCCATTGTCACCACAGATAAACACATGCAAGACATACATCAAGTGTTCTCAAATCCTTAAATATTCAATCCGATAAGATAACTTCAAAGGGAAAACTCAATCCATTACAAGAAGGTAGAGGGGGATAAACATCATAAGATCCAACTATAATAGCAAAGCTCGCGGTACATCAAGATCATGCCAAATCAATCAAACACATAGATACTGGTACTTACCCTCAGCCCCGAAGGTGAATTGCTCCCTCCTCGTCATGGAGAGCGTCGGGATGATGAAGATGGCCACCGGTGATGGTCTCCCCCTCTGGCAGGGTGCCAGAACAGAGTCCCGATTGGTTTTTGGTGGCTACAGAGGTTTGCGGCAGCGGAACTCCCGATCTAGATTTCTTTTCGGAGGTTTATGTATTTATAGGAATTTTTGGCGTCGGTTTCACGTCAGGGGGTCCACAAGGACGGAGGGCGCGCCCTCCACCCTTGTGGAGGTCTCGTGGCTCTTCTGGCCCAACTCCTTTGCTTCGGGGCTTCTTCTAGTCCATAAAAAATTACCGTAAATTTTCAGCTCATTTGGACTCCGTTTAATATTCCTTTTTTGCGAAACTCAAAAACAAGGAAAAACATAAACTGGCACTGGGATCTAGATTAATAGGTTAGTTCAAAAAATCATATAAAATAGCATATAAATGCATATAAAACATCAAAGATTGATAATATAATAACATGGAACAATAAAAAATTATAGATACGTTGGAGACGTATCAACAGACAGCTAGAGGACGACGACGTCCCAATAGAGGAAGTGGCCGACGACGAGCCAACGCCACCCTCCTCATCTACGCCATGGCGCCACCCTCCTCCTCCGCACCACCCTTGTCGGTACATTGCACCATGACCATCGGCGAGTCCCGTTCCCATTACATGGACATGGTGAGGGATGAGCGGGAGGAGCAGTTCCGGGAGCGCGCTGGCCGAAGCCGCCTACAACCACCAGCTCCTTCAGGAGCACCAGCAGGCAGAGGAGCAGCTTGCCGCCGGCAGGGGCGGCGCCGCTCGAGTCCTACCACTTTGTCCGCTAGAGGTACCGCTAGCGTCAGGCGGAACTGGAGGCCGCCTACAAGGAGTTCAACGAGGCAACAGATGAGGTGTGGCGCAAGACCGACGACGAGGCAGAGAACACCGCCGAGGCCGCGCTCCGCCGCCACAACCACGAAGCCAGCACGTCCGCGATCGCAGTCGGCAATGAGGAAGAGTAGTGCACGGTAGGTCGCCACCGTTCGGGTCCCAAGAAGGCCACCGCTGTTGAAGCCAAGCTTGGTGGGCCGAACATCAACAACCGACTAGCCGCTTGGCGGCGACGCGAAGACGGACAACTTCACTTCCTGAGGCTTTGGAGACAGAGATGTAGAGTGCAGAGGCGCAACTGGAGAAGGCAAAGCTTCAGTTCTGAGGGCTCATGGTCGGACACGAGGAACAGATGCCAGCAATAATAGATTAGGTTAACTAATTATACCTCTAGGGTCGGATATGTAACGAAATCCACCATGTTTATATGAAATTCGGATGTGTTTGAACAAACTTCGTATGTTTAGTTTGAATTGTTGTTTAAATATGTGCAGACTGATCCTTATTTATAAACGGATGTGAAAGAAAATTTGCGGGCCACGATGCCCTAACCTAGCCGGAGACTACTCTCACGAAACTCAACGCCGCTCCAAAGTCCCAGCGGCCAGCCGGGCCACGCGAAAGAACCAGTACGCCGGCGTCGGCGGCACTTTACAGTAACCACCCCCATCCCTTGACGTCTAGTAATTTTCAGGAGCTCGAGGCTCAAAGCGGAAAAAGTCGAACGATTTTCGAAGCGCCCGGGCGGGGCCCAGACGAAAGCGCGGAGAGCGGGACCGGGACCGGGACCAAACCCAAACCCGGCAACCTTTTATTTTTCGAGTTTATGCATCCGGCCCCCGGAATTTGTCTATAATTATATGGACCGGCTCGCTTTGCTTCGCTTGACCCCCTCGGATACTCTTCCCCGGCTGATGCTGTCTATTGCCTCCGCTCTTCCACTCCGCTTCTCGTCTCCGTCTCCCACCGCCTACCACCTCGCACGCTCCTGGCCGCATTGGCCGAAGCCCGAAGGGGAGGCAGGGCCGGCGGCTGGGCTCGGCTCCGGCTACGACACGGGAGGTGAGCTGAGAGGGACTGACCCCTTGCCTGCCCGCTGCTCGGTCTTTTTCCGCTGGAAATTCCTGATGTTTTTTTCTTTCGGATTGAGTTTTTAACTTTCGAGCCGCAGTTCTGAGTGACCGGTGGTTTGAGAGTCCAGGGCCTGGTTATTTATCCAAGTATTTCGCCTGGGGGCTCGCCGGCGGTGATTTCCGGCGGGCGTTTCGGTCGCCTTCTCGCCGAACCAGTGGTGGAGGTTTATGCGCATTCACTACTGCTCGCTAGGGTTCTAGGAGCGTTTTGGCGGCGTGGTTTGAGTCTTTTTACGACTTTTGGTGTTTTGCCATCTCGGACGAAATTTTGATTCTGTTTTGAATTCCGGCCTCAAACTTACTGCTGCTACACGTTTCTTCCTGAGCTTTAAAAGTTATTTTTTTTTCTTCCAGAAATGAGCTTTAAAAGTTTCGCATATTTTGGTAGGACGTCGTGATTGCACGATTTTTCAGTCTGATTGGTACTAGCTCGCGTCACACCCTTGGTCATTTCCGTTGAGGCGTTGACGAATTCGGCCACTATTTCAATTTCTGAACTGGCGTGCAGGCTCCATGCCAAGGGAATCTGCGTTTTTTGTATTGAATTGTTAAGCAATTTGCTGACCCTTTCATCCCTGTCACACTAATTGGGTGTTTGTCTGTCTCTTTGCAATCCAGCTCACTCATGTGTTCAGCTGCCAAGAGGTTGTTGGCTTGACTGACTATTAACGCATTGGAGGTGAACCCAGTTGAGGCCTTTATCCTGCTTGTCGGGAATGGAAGCTCCACCGGAGGCATCAAAGCCGGCAGATGCTAAACCGGTGAAGCCTCGACCATCTGCACCCACTGCCAGGATTGCGTCTTTGTCAGTCAAGAAGCGGACTGATGGTCTTACCTCGGCACAGTTGAATGTGTCCCGGTCTTCGTTGATGAAGCCTACCTCTACCGTCACCGCTGGTTCGGTGCAGAGAAGAAGCAGCACCGGAACTGCCGGGAAGCAACAGGAGAATGGGAGCTCAGTTGTTGCTAAGAAGGTTAGTCCTTCGCTGTCGGATGCGGCCAAGAGGAGTAAACCGGTGTCAGTCCCCACTGTTAGTTCCAGACCTTCACTGGAGAAGAGGACATCTTTGGTGTCTGAGAGGACCAAGGTAGATTCGGTGAAGAAGCCTTCTGTTAAGGCATCGCCAACTTCAACACTGAACAAGGTCCCATCCCTGACAGAGAGCTCCAATGGCAGCAGCACGACTGCCAGTTCCAGGAGAATGGCATCAAATGCTTCTCTGCACTCACCGCGGTCCTCTTCAGTGACAAGCAGTGTCACAAAGAAATTGGGTTCTCGGACGTCATCGGCGGACAAGGGTTCTTCTGTGTTGAGCCGGAGGAAGAGTTCGACTGCTGATAGTCGTGACTCACGGTTTATGATGCTGCCACAGGTGGATCTGAAGGCTAGCGATGAAGTGGTTAGTGTTGCTTTTCTGCTTGTTTTGTCAATAACTAAGATGATTGCATCATGTGGTTGTTTTCTTCCATCCAACATATTTTCTGCTGCTACAGAGACTGGATTCAAGAGGTCACAGGGTTCGTAGTCTGAAACAGTTGAGATTAACACCTAAACTTGAGGTAAAGTGCATCCAGCCTTTCCTTTTCTGTTTTCCAGCATTTAAAACTCACAGCTTTTTGTGCTTTTGAATAACTAGAGAGAAACAATCTTGCTAATTTGTATGGTAGTTGCTAAACTTAGCAAGTGTGCAAAGATATATATAACCAGCATTGCTTATGCAATGGCATGGATAAAATGACTGCTAACTATATTTCCTGTTTCTAGTTTGTGTATCTACGGGACAATCTGTTATCAAGTTTGGAGGGCACTGAGATACTCAACGGCGTAAAGGTATCCCCTCATTCCCTTTTTGTTGTTCATCCTTCATGTGCAATATTTTTGTTGATTCTGGTTTTGCTGTGCTATGTGTTTCATAATATTTCCAGGTTCTTGATTTGAGCTTTAATGACTTTAAGCTCCCTGGGTTTGAGCCTCTTGAGAATTGCAAAGTCCTCCAGGTTTGTGCTTCCCCAGTCGTATTCATTGAACACATAGAAGGCTCATGTGCACTAATTTCATTTATACTGAACCATGTAGCAACTTTATCTTGCTGGAAATCAAATAACTTCACTTGCCAGCCTTCCCGAATTTCCTAACTTGGAGGTATGATAATGTTGTCAACTTAGTCTTAGCAGGTAGCAGTTGATCATTTACTTATTTTGACAAAGCTAAATCTCAGCCTCGTATTTCTCTTGCTGCACCAGTTCCTTTCTGTCGCCCAAAATAAGTTGAAGTCACTCTGTATGGCCAGTCAGCCTCGACTTCAAGTGAGTTTGCTGATTTTGTCTGACTTGAACATAATCAAATAAGCTAGTTAGACCTGACTTTGTTTATGTATAGGTGTTAGCAGCCAGCAGGAATAGAATATCAACTTTGAGGGGATTTCCACATTTACCTTCTCTGGAGGTAGGTTTTCTTCAGTTTTAGTTATAAGTAATTTACACTGCTTATTTTCTTATCAAGCTAAGTTATATCAGCATGTATCTCCATACCTTAGTTGGTAGCCTTTAACTTGATGTTATTGAACCTTATATGCATCGATGGAGCAATTCACTCCACTCTTGATGATGATATGATGTTCGCACAAACACTTGGAACCTGAATTTTATGTATAAGAATTATTCAATTATATGAAGTTACTCAAGAATATTGATGCATGAAGATTTAGCATAGTTGGCTCACATGTGCTATATTAAACTCAAATTGCCTTCAGAGTTTACGTGTGGAGGAGAATCCACTTCTTGAGATGCCACACTTGGAAGCTGCTTTGATTTTGCTTGTAGGCCCTACTATGAAAAAATTCAACGACCGAGGTATGCCCAAACATGCTTTTCACTGTCCTGCGTAGTTACTAATTTTTGATTGGACGGTATGTAGTAAGAAATAGCTGTCTTGATGTCTGATCTTAAGCTTATTGCTGTGGTAAAATCTCATTCAATCGGGATGTCGTTACTCTGAATGAAAAGGCAGGCGATTCTGTTACTTGAGATATTTCCAGATAAACCACTTTCCGTTTCCTTTTCCTTGAAAAATGTCGCCATACGAATAGTTCTTTTTTTTTTTCAAATTCTGAGAGTTGAGGTAGCTCAGTGTCAATTCTTTGTTGGCATATATAGTAGGGATATGACTGCTGTGATCTCTTATGTTGATAAATTGATCAATCATGCGTAGTCCTGCATTGGTCGTGTTGGGTAAGTATAGATGTTTGGTGTGACCTGAATATTGTATCTAATTACACTAAGATCTTTCATATTCTGAAGTGTGAATTTGATGCAGATCTGAATCCCACCGAGGCTGAGGTTGTGAAGCAATATCCTGCTCATACAGCTATTTGCATTCGTGATGGTTGGGAATTTTGCTCCCCTGAACTTGCTGCTGGTATGATTTTACTGCACAGAAACTTTGTTTGTTGACTTCTTTTGTCGTTGTTAACACATTTTCTAAGGATTTCAGTTTTAGACTTTTAGTATAATATATATTCCTTAAAGACATGTGTTTGGTTAGACACACGGGCTTTATGCTAGTGCATGATGCCAAAGGATTGTGTGTCAGAGTGGTCAACCTGGCATTTCTTCTCAAGGCATGTCATTTTTCCTTTTTGAACAAGGGAATTTGAATTTTAACACATGGTACTTTTGTGAATAATACTAGGTTTCATGTTCTTTTAGTTCTTCTTTGTTCTCATGAATAAAACATAGGCAGCATGCCAAGGCTTGATGTGACATCATGAACTAAAGCTGTATGATACATATTTGTTACCTGGTTCTTGACTTCTTTAGTATCTTTGATAGCCTAATTGCACATTTATTTTGTTTTAAATTCCGTGAACAGATTCAACATTCTCCTTCCTGCTTGAGCAATGGAAGAATAAATTGCCCCAGGACTACATAGTGAAGACAGCTTATGTTGACCATCCATTTGAAGAAGACCCCTGCCATTGCCATTTTAGCTTCACAAATCTTAGTAGTGAAGGTAAACTAGTCCTCAAATACCAATGGTTTCTAGGTGGCAAGACACCGACAGGTTTTGTGCCTATTCCTGAAGAATTAAGCGAGGTACAAATACTCCTCCTAAGGTTATTTGCGTTGTAAAGAACTGACGTTTCAGACCTTTTTGTAGTTTGTACCGTCATCCATGGTGTTTCTGTTTATCCCAACTGCCCGTTTCAGCTAGAGCTTTGCCCAATATTAGCCAGCACTGGTTGATAGACCTTAAGAATGCAAAAATAACCTTTATATTAGGGTTGCACTCTAAGATTGTCAAACATGATTGACGCCAGCAGTTAGGGCACTTCCGTCCTTTTGCTCCTTGTTCACTAAAATTACCTAAAGCTAAAAGTACTGAATAAATCGCCATTACATGCGGTGTGGATAAGAAATTTAAACCACAAACTTGCATCATACAAAACTAGGACCAAATTAATGGCTCGATGAAAACCCCTGCCTCCAGAGTGCACATATTATCTTCTGCAATTTGCATTTTCATCTATCATCGACTTCGACCTTATTTTCTCTGCTATTGTATTCTACAAGTTCTATGTCCCTACTAGTTTTGTATAGTTCTACCAGTTTTGCCATGCTACCATCCTTTTCCAATTCTAAATTCTTGCTATATGTAAAATATAAGGTGTACTGGCCGAAGAGTGAGGATAAGAAATTTAAACCACAAACTTGCATCATACAAAACTAGGACCAAATTAATGGCTTGATGAAAACCCCTGCCTCCAGAGTGCACATATTATCTTCTGCAATTTGCATTTTCATCTATCATCGACTTCGACCTTATTTTCTCTGCTATTGTATTCTACAAGTTCTATGTCCCTACTAGTTTTGTATAGTTCTACCAGTTTTGCCATGCTACCATCCTTTTCCAATTCTAAATTCTTGCTATATGTAAAATATAAGGTGTACTGGCCGAAGAGTGAGGATAAGAAATTTAAACCACAAACTTGCATCATACAAAACTAGGACCAAATTAATGGCTTGATGAAAACCCCTGCCTCCAGAGTGCACATATTATCTTCTGCAATTTGCATTTTCATCTATCATCGACTTCGACCTTATTTTCTCTGCTATTGTATTCTACAAGTTCTATGTCCCTACTAGTTTTGTATAGTTCTACCAGTTTTGCCATGCTACCATCCTTTTCCAATTCTAAACTCTTGCTATATGTAAAATATAAGGTGTACTGGCCGAAGAGTGAGGATGTTGGAAAATGTTTGAAAGTTGAATGCACTCCAGTACTGAATGATGCTGAATTCCCGCCTGTCTTTGCTGTATCTTTACCTGTTTGTCCAGGTATATCAAACAACTCATTGAATATTCATAATAATTGATTCTGATTTCTAGTAATTCTATAATTGGTGCCCATTTTGCATGTAGTAGTAAGTTAGATAAAATGTTTGTAGTTTTGTACTTAATTATGGGGCCCTTTCACTGAAACTCCTCTGAAGCTTTATTTGCCTTGCTGCAAGATTTCTAGCTTTTTTATTTCTTGTGAGAGTAGAAATAGTTTTTCCCTCTGTTAGTACTTATGCACAAATAATTGCCTTGAGCAGCCATTATTTTGGCATACTAGACAAGAGTACCCTGTATTATCCAATAACACAATGCTCTTATGGATGGTCAACCAGTGTGCTAATCTACTATATGGTGGCAAACACTACATAGTTCAAAGGTTTTCTTATCCTGTTTCTGTTTACCAGGGACTGGATATCCAAAGGTTATCAATCTAACAGTCAATGGTGAACTAGTAGAAGGAAATGTACTCAAGGGTGTTCCTCAGATTGCTTGGTGTGGTGGGACACCAGGGAAAGGTGTTGCAAGGTTGGTTTACCTCTTTACCCTACTAACTTTCTACCATTTTTATTTGCTTAAATGAACATTTTATCAAATGTTTTTATTTCCCTTCCTATTTTTCTTGTAGTAAGGAATGTCCTTGACTTGTTAAATCTCTTTTGGGTCTAGTTGGTTGAGGCGAACATGGAACGGCAATGCTGTAATAGATGGAGCCGAAGGGATGGAATATCAGCTAACTATAGATGATATTGATTCAAGTTTGGTATTTATGTACACGCCTGTTACGGAAGAGGGCGTTAAGGGGGAGCCACAATGCACAATGACAGATTTTGTAAAGGCTGGTAAATACTTTTCTCTGCAATCACTTTTTACTGTTACAATTTTCCGTTGAACTTAAGATATGGGACACATATTCATTAGGGTTACATATTTGCAAGCATCTCTTCCGATCTATCTGTAATGGACTTTTTAGACAATGAATGCTTTTATTACCCCCTCTGCATCATGGATGCATCCAGCCATACTTAATTACAAACTTATTACGTCATAAAGAAGAAAATGATCTTGACTAAAAAAGAAGAGGCCAAAACAACCAGACCAATCACCTTGTGATGGATATGTTTAGTTTTGGCTAAATGTAATCCTGCTATCTAAATTATTTTACAAATTATATATGCTGGAGCCTCTGCGGACAGAAGATACAGATAATTTGCTGCTGATATTTTAAAAAATTCACCAGAAAAGATATTGTTAAGAATGCATGTTTATTTGTACATATGGCCTTTCCATTTCAAAAATAACTGATGATGGTTCATCTGCTTATAGTCCTTTAACCTCTAGATAAAAGTGTTCACTTGTTTAAAAATAAGGACCGTGTCCATTAGAGTTGTCATCTTGATCTCAATTTGTATGTTCCATAATTTTTGCTCATACTCATATGACCTATTTGTAATGACTAGGCACTATTTTTATCTCTAATTTCATAACTGTTTGTCTATGACATTATTTCAGGCACACCATCAGTTAGCAATGTACACGTTGTTGGAGATATTGTTGAAGACAACACAATCAAAGGAAACGGAAAATACTTTGGTGGCAAAGAGGGACTGAGCAAATTCCAATGGTTCAGAGAGAAGGAAAATGGGTATGCGCCATTTTTGTGGGATCATTAAGTATATTGAATAAAGTATAGATCACCTTTTGTGTATATATGGTTTAGCACTTTCATTACAGCCAAGCATTGCACTCGTTATAACTATTACCAATCCGAGTCTTGACCGCTTATTCTGCTTACGCAGTGAGGTTTTTCCTGTATACCATTGACATGAGCGCAGACCCACTCCCTAGTAGCACCACTGAGATCAAGTAGTTTGGGCCTTAAGCCAATTAAACATAAGCATGGAAGGGTTGTCCTCTGTAGAGATTAGATATGATTTCATCTGTTAATCTTAGTTGCGTAGGGCTAAGAGAGCCATCTATATAAATATTAAATAATCATGTATCGGTACTGATCATGGAATGAATGAGAGTATGAACTAGTACAAATCTAATCCCAGTCTGTCCCTTCTGCCCCCTTCACCAACCTGCGAGATGGCCAGCCTACCCTCGGCCCTCGCTTCTCAGAGCATTACATCCGGTCCATCCTGTCACCTTCATCGGTCTTAGGCCCAGTATCAAATTTAGCATTTGACAACCAGTTCCAGGAATTTTGTGTGTAGCCAGACAAAAACGACCAAGGCTTTATTATCAATTTGGACAGAAATAGTAGATCTTAATAAGATTGCAAGGAAAGGTCTTTACTTGAGCGTTTGTGCTTTTTTCCTGGGAGCACCCGTCAAGTTTTCTTCTGTAAACGTTTCCTTATCCTTCTGAAGTAAAATAATATTTTGATTTGTCCTATGCCTCGGTTGAGTACTTATAGGTTGAACCGATCAGCTGAACTTTGAAACCAGGTCAGTCGACCAGGCTTATCTCGTCTCTTATGAAATAGCAATTCAGGAACTGGTATGCCTTCTGAGAATCTGGACTGCCAAAACCAAATCTTTCATAGTCATATGCGATGTCTAAGGTATCATTCTTATGTTGTCACTAGGAAGATCCTACTTACATCACCCATTGTGTCTGAACAGATCTTTTGGTCTTAATAATCCAAGTAGATGCCTTTACATAGCTAGATTAAATAGACTGAACATTATCGGACTGTGGTTGTACCAATAGAATGTGATTTTGATGCCCCTTGCTTCCGACATCCCCATTTGTGATGCTGGGCTCTAGGCACCTAGGAGTTTCCAACATTTTAAGGAGCAATATTCAACTGAATGTAAACTTATAAAGTAAATAAGAAATATGAAAGAATGATTTATCTTTAGCTGCTCTGGTTGAGCACTAGTCTAGCACCACACGCAGTGTGTAGAAATTGATGTAGTATGCTATTTATGGAAACAACTACTTGATCTTGTGCAGTGGATATCTTCTAGTGCTGTCGAATAGCACACAATACACACTAACCAAGGAGGATGTGGGCTGGTGCCTCAAATTTGTATATACTCCCATCAATCTTGAAGGTCCGTTCAACTGTCCACTGCTTGTGTGCATTGATATTTTGTTATACTAAATTATATTAGTGTCTTTCCAGGCCAGGAGGGTGAAGCTGCTTTCGCCATAACAGAGGCAGTACGGAAAGGTAGCAACTAATGACGTTGTGCCCATTTTGCAGTTAAAGTGTTAATGTTTCTGTGCTTTACGATAATGTTGCTATTAGCTGTGTGATCACTTTGCTTTACTTCCCTTGGTCGGTTAGCTCCTCCGAAAGTCTTTGATTTGAAGATTATTGGTGAAGCAAGAGAAGGAAGCAAGGTATCTGTTACTGCTACCGTCACAGGTGGAACTGAAGTATCCAGCAGGGTTCAGTGGTTCAAGGCATCTTCATCTGAATTTGTGAATGACCATGAGCTTGAAGCCCTTTGTACATCTAAAGTCTCCAAGGTATGTTAAATTTTATTCTCTACTTCTCTTGGTGTTGCAGCATTACTGAACTTGTAGTCATGTTTTTAATGGAGATATGGTGAGTTACAATCTCTTTGTGAATTTTATACTAGACATTCCGCATTCCTCTTGGGGCTGTTGGATGTTATATTGTTGCAAAGTTTACTCCTGTGGGACCTGATGGCGAAATTGGTGCACCAGCCTATGCTGTATTAGATGATGTTGTGGAAAGTAAGTTCATGTTCTGTCAAACTCAACTATTTGTCCTAAATATCATTTTGTGTTCACACTTCTGATAAGGATGAATATTCTGTTCACAACTCTCACCAGTGGCCATTTGTAGTTTTGTCTACCAGTAAATTATCTGCCCACACTTGAATACTAAATTCATGAATGGTAGATGACCTAATTAATTTATTGAATGGGTGGCTAGAAGTTTTCTACAGTTCCACTGGACTATCTCCACAAATTTCTTAGCCAGTAGATTTTGGTATTTCTCCTGTTTATTATTGGAATACTGGGAGCATAAAATTCATCCAAAACTTTTGTAAGGTCATGAAGGTCCACATCATTCACCTTCAAGCTTTTGTTTTTGTTTGGGCAAATATGCACTAGCATCTTGTGATTTACCTCTTTGTTCTCGTGCTGTTGCCATTTGCTTTCTAAATTTGACAGCTTGGTTATATTTCTCCTCTGTTGCAGCATTGCCGCCCAGTCTGAACTTTTTGACAGTCACTGGTGAATTCTCAGAGGATCAAATGTTGACTGCATCATATGGGTATATTGGGGGCTATGAAGGAAATAGTCTATACAGCTGGTATCTTCATGAGGTATTGCTATACTTTCTTGTTTGTAGCTTAGTTCACACTGATTCTCAGTAAATAGCACTCATCATGCATATTGGGCTTCTAGAAATGCATATATTTAGTATATACTCCTTGGGTACTAGCTATGTTCTACGTTCTTTATGCCACACTGTTGCTCCACTTACAAAAAGTTTGACAGACTGAGGATGATGAAGGCAGCCCACTTTCAGAAGCGTCTGGTTTGCTACAATATCACATTAAAAAGGAAGATGTTGGGAAGTTTGTCTCTTTCAAATGCATACCAATCAGGAACGATGGTATTGTTGGTGAGCCAGGAGTTTTCATGGGAAATGATAGAGTTACACCAGGTGCACATTCTCCTTCCTCCCGAGCAATTTCTCAAATAGGAGATCACTTTATGTGCCAAGCAAGAAGCTGACTGAATAAATGAAGTAGGATTCTTTGCGGATGCCTAATATGCTTTTGCGTCGTGACATGATGCCGAGATTGTATATATGTCAAAAACAAAGGAGTAGTCGAGTAGAATAGTTTCAGTATGCCACTTAATTCTCTTTTGTGGATTGGTTGCTTTTTTATGGCTGAGTTATGTTTCCTGACTGTAGTTTTGACATAGTCTAGATGTTAACTGACCAATAAAATTCGTCAAGCAAAATGATTTCCAATGCACTGACTAATTAAATCTCTTCACTTTTAACAGGAAATCCGACGCTACTTTCTCTTGAACTAAATGGTGAGGCCATTGAAGGGACAACTATGGTTACCAATAGAAGATACTGGGGAGGAGAAGAAGGGGACACGATATTCCGTTGGGTACTGGTAGGTTATTGAAACACCATTATTGTTTTCACACAATGATGACTTTTTGTAACTTCTAACAGATTGGGTATCCAGTGGCATCCTTAAAATGAACTCTCTTTTGTGTGTAGACAAGTTCTGATGGAACCTGGAATGAAATTGAAGGCGCAACAAGCTCATCATACAGCTTGAAATGCGATGATATTGGCTTCTACGTGTCTGTCTCGTGCGAGCCTGTTAGAATTGATGGAGTTCATGGTTCTTTGGTGTCGACAGAAGCAATCGGTCCTATTATTCCTGGTACATTAGCTGACAATTTTATCTCATGGGAAAATAAGCGCTTTTCTTTAGTTCTCATGCTTCTGTACACATGTGCATGTGGACACGCATTTCCTCCAATCTATTCATTGATGTAATAACACTGGCTAGCTAAATGGACCAAAATCCCCTTGTATACTTGTTTGCAGGGCCACCGGCATGTCGATCACTTGAGCTAGCTGGCTCTATGCTTGAAGGTGGTCGGTTGACCTCTCATGCTGAGTATACTGGAGGGTAAGCCACACTGCCAGTGTTCCAGGTTATGCCTATTGACATATACTAGCCGATCTGATTTGGTTGCTTCTTTTTCTTCTCATTCTAGTGTTAAGGGAAACTGCATCCAGCAATGGTTCAGGTCACATGATGATGGTAGCAAGGATGAGTTGATTGCCGATGGTCAGTGCACATTAAGTTTTTTTTAAGGATTGCGCCCTATCAGATACAGTTGCTGTTTTTTCTCTGTTGGAGCAGAATTAATGTTCAATTGTTTGTCTCTTAGAATGTCTAGATCTTGTTCTAGCTGATGTTGATTGCCGAATTGAGGTTATATTTACACCTGTACGAGAAGATGGAGTGCAAGGGTCACCTAAGAGTGTTTCTTCGGATATAATCTTACCTGGTTAGTGCTTCTTCCAAAATGCTCTACTGTTTCCATCAGTGGAGAAGCCTTGATCTAGTGCAGAAAGAAAATGCCTAGTAGCTTTAATCTTCATTAATCATAACATGGATTGTCCTTGTATGTGATAATCTGGATCCTGTAGGAAGTACTCCCTCTGTAAACTAATATAAGAGCGTTTAGATCACTAGAATAGTAATCTAAACGCTCTTATATTACTTTACGGAGGGAGTAGATGAAATGAATTCAGTTTTGAGCATAGCGTGCCCAAACTCTATACAAATTTTAATCTAAAGAATTGTCTGTTTGTTAATCCGCCATTGACACAGGGGAGCCCAAGGGTGTCAGTCTTGTTATACCAGAGTGTTTTGAGGACAATGAAATTTCTCCTATCAAAGCCTACTTCGGTGGCAAAGAAGGCACTGGAAAATATACTTGGTTCCGAACTACAGAGAAGCTTGATAACTTGGAACCTGAGCTGGTGGCATCATGTTCAGAAGTCGTCGGAGAAACCTTGTGCGTTCTTTTACTGATTGCATCAAGGCTTTTGCTTTTGAAGGATTTATGTTAAGAGCTAATTCATTTGAAATAATGCAATGTCTAACAGATTGTACAAACCTTCATTGGTTGATGTTGGCTTCTACTTGATCCTTTGCTGGGTTCCTACACGATGTGATGGAAAGACTGGTGACCCATTGATGGCTATCACTGATAACCCTGTCATGGCAGGTTGCCACTTGATCTGTTCCTACTTGACATTGCTATGTATTAAGTATTTACTTCCTGCAGATTCTTACTCTTGTATGAGATTTGCAGCTTTTCCATCTGTTTTGGATGTTAACTTGAAGAAGACAAGTTCAGACTTATACAGTGGAGTAGGCATTTATTATGGTGGATATGAGGGATCAAGCTTGCATAAGTGGTATAGGGAATCTAGTGATGGGACCAGGATTTGTATAGATGGCGCTGCTTCAAGTACATATGAAGTGGCAGATGCAGATTACAGCTGCCATCTGTTGTTTGGGTAAATCATTTTAATTAAGTCTATTTTTGTCTTGACACTTTTTATTGGAATCACTTGATGGTTTGTTTATTCTCATCTTAGGTTAGATAATATAGTCCACGTGAAGAAACCTCAGTGGCATGTTATGTTTTTTCTTTTCAAAGTCGTTCTACTGTTTTTTTCTCAAATATATTATGATCCATAATTCACCAGAAAATTGCGTTCCAAAGGATTTGTCTGCAGAATGTTGCTTCTGTTGTATATTTCATCGTTCTAAGATAAATGACAACATCTGACATACTTTCATTGGAATAAAAAGTAACTTATGGATAATTTGGTTGAAAATTACTGGGCATGATCTTTCCTGATGTCTAATATGCAGTATGTGTTTGCAATTCTTGGCAGGTATACCCCTGTTCGTTCAGATGGAGTCATTGGCGAAGAAAAGTTCTCTGAACCATCTGATATAATCTTTCCAGGTAAGCTATACGTCTCTGAACCTATTGGATATATTACTTTTATGTTCTCATTTTTATGTAACTGAATCTTTCTGTTGCAGAGCAACTCAAAATCGAGACCCTTTCATTCAAAGGAAATCAAGTTGAGAGAGAAACACTTGCTGTAGTTGAACAAATTCCAAGAAATGAGACTCAAGAGCATATATGGGGTAACTACAAGAAAGAAATAAAATACCAATGGTAAGAAAAGGGATGTAACATCTATATCTTTGGATATACTTTGGTCAATATGTGTGTAACATGTACTGTATATCTTTGGATGCAGGTTTGCCTCAAATGGATCAGGAGTGGACCTGTCTTTTGAACCTTTGGCTACCGAGTGCTCTCCTTCATACAGAGTACGCTTTGAGGATATAGGCCGATGCCTCAAATGTGAATGCATTGCTATTGATGTATTTGGACGATCCAGTGAATCGGTATCAGCTGTGACCTCCCCTGTTTTGCCAGGTCTTTTCTACTGCTTATATTTAGATCCAATGTGTTCTTATTTGTTCAATGTGTGCATGCTTCTGCCCTGTCCATTGAAGTTCTTTTGGCTGCTAAAAGTAAATAATAGGAGTAGTTCTTTTAAGGGCATTTGCAATATTTGACCCAAACATGAAGATCAAGTTGCACTTGTATTGGTGATTGTTGATAATTGGTATTCAGTCTCATGCAAAGTTGCAGTAATATCTATAATCAGTGGTATTTGTCTTTTAACAGGACTACCTAAAATTGAAAAACTGGAAATTGAAGGAAGAGGTTTCCACACCAACTTATATGCTGTTCGGGGTATCTATAGTGGTGGTAAAGAAGGCAAGAGCAAAATTCAATGGCTTAGGTCAATGGTTGGAAGCCCTGATCTTATCTCCATACCTGGTATGATTACTTTGTACCTATTTTAAAAGATGTACCCAATCAACTATTCTTCTAGACTTTGACATCTTTTACCCGCGCTTGATTTCTTGTGCAGGTGAAACTGGAAGGATGTATGAAGCAAACGTTGATGATGTAGGGTATAGACTTGTTGCAATTTACACACCTGTGAGAGAGGATGGGGTTGAGGGACGACCTGTTTCTGCTTCAACAGAGCCGATTGCTGTTGGTATAGTCAAATTGCCTACCCCATCCTTATAAGAAACACCTACCATCTTTCCCACCAATGTCCTCCTATTACCATTTACTGCAATTTTACTACTGTATTTATTAAACTTATGAATGTGGCATGCCTCTATAGAATGGAACATGAACACGTGGCAGTGCATACATGTCGTATTTATGATAAATGTATTCAATTAGGGAATCATTATTTAAAATCATCTTAGGCTCTTAGCTATTCTAGTCATTGTTTTCGTACAGCCTTCACTAGTTTGTCGTATTAATTTCTGCTTTCATCTTATTCAGAACCCGAAATTTACAAGGAAGTAAAACAGAAGCTTGACGACGGTTCTGTCAAGTTTGAGGTGACAACCTTTCTTCTCTGAAATTCCCCTTTTTTTTTCTCTAGTTCAGAGCTAACATGAATGGATTAATATCTGTTTGACAAACTGTTAAAATCAGTTTAGTTTCCTATTCACTGTTGTCACTGAGAGATGAGTAACAGTCGTGAACTCTTCCCACTAAATTCTGAGTCTGAGAAAAATTCCATTGCAATGATTATTTGTGCTGTCCCTGCAGAAGAAAATATGATTGTTTGTGCTCTCGGGGAGCGCATGCTCTCTTTATTTTGGAAAATTAAAAAACTGACTTGAGAAGTTTCAAACCAAACCCCCAAAATCTGATGCGTAGATATTAGAGGAGCCATGTGCCAGCAAGTTTTTTTGTGGAAATTCATTGTTTTGGGGTTGGGTGAAGGAAAAAAGTAAAAGTGAGGAGCTAGAATAGCATTTTCATGTTTTTCTTTAAGTCCCTGAGTTTGTTTTTCCCCACAACAAAGTGGAAAATTCATTGATTTGGGCAAATGAATTGTGTTTTTCACGAAACATGCAATCTGAAAACAAACTTGAGTCAATTGTATACATTCCAGTCACTACTAACTATTTTAAATATAATATTGTTACAATGTTTGCGATCTTCAAAGTAATGGTATACCTTGTGTTATCTTAGTGAAATTTATTCTTTGTCTACTGACTAGAGTGCATCAACTTTGCATTAAACAGGTTTTGTGTGACAAGGACCGAACACCAAAAAAGGTATTTCCCCAAACTTTTGATGTCCTTACGCATCGGCTCACCAGCATACTAAGATATCCAAATATACCTATCTTACCCAAAAAATTAATTAAAATACTAACAGGCACAAGTGATGGGACATTTGGAGCGGAGAATTTTGGAAGTCAACAGAAAGAGAATCAAGGTTGTAAAGCCTGGATCCAAGACATCATTTGCAACTACTGAAGCCCGAGGGACATACACCCCCCCATTCCATGTAAGCTGTTACCATGAACTGGATAGATATATACAATCTGGTATTGGTAATATGTACTCCATTTTTCTTCAGCAATATGCTATGCACTTATGCTAACATTTATTTGAGGCTTGCAGGTTGAGCTATATCGTAACGATCAGCACCGTTTCAAGATTGTCGTTGACGGTGATAACGAAGTTGACTTGATGGTTCAAACGCGGCATATGCGAGATCTTGTCATTCTGGTGATCAGGGGCCTCGCCCAAAAGTTCAACAGCACCTCCCTCAACTCACTTCTCAGGATAGAGGCATGAAAACATGATATATCTGAGAATGTACGTCAATCAGGAACGTATGTTGTTCAATACCGGTGTTGCAATTTGTTGGTTTGTAGTGTGTATTTTGTAGGATTTGTAGCGTGTCAGCTTGTTTGATCCTTTTGTTCTTCTAAAGAACCAACACACAAGAGCTAGTGGCCCTTGTGACTCTGTTTTTTTTACATGTCTCATGAAATGTATATAGGGTTTTCAGAGTGTGAGAGAGTGGTGTTGTATTCAAATACAGCTTGCGCATGCCATGCCGTCATAATATCAGGTCATATTGTTGATGATCAATCATTCCTCTTTATCGTAGTGATGTCAGGATTGGTATTCGGTGTGCTCTGAGGTACTACCGTCATGGTGTATGTGACATTACGACTTGGAAGACGCATCACACACTTTATTTTCATTGGCAAATTCGTGCGTGCCACGTAAAACCAAGTTTTTTTTGTTTTGAATTTGCAGGTTGCAAATATACTCCCTTCGGTTCTTTTTACTCCGCATATTAGAGTTGTGTCAAGTCAAACTTTGTAAACTTTGACTAAATTTATATTAAAAAATATCAACATCTACAATACCAAATATATATACCATGAAATTACATTTCATAATGAATCCAATAATATTAATTTGACATTGTGAATGTTGATACTTTTTTCTATAAATTTAGTTAAAATAGAGATGCTTTGACTTCGGACAAAACTTATATACAGACTAAAAAGGATCGGAGGAAGTAGTTATTTATTTATTTAACAGCAACGAAAAGAGCTAATTATTTTACTGAACCGTTTCATGCCGGTGATGCCGTCAGCAAAAGAATAGCGACAGACGGAGAGGAGCTAGACACGGTGGTGTATCTTATCCGAACTGGCAGGCACTCCCTAACCAGGGGGCGCCACGTCGGTGGCAAGGATCCGAAACCTATCCTCGAGTGGCCGCCGCTCGCCACGCGATCCCCCGTGTGGCTCCGGCTCCACAAGATTTAAGAAAGGAGCTCGTTGAGCATTGCACCTGAGCAATCGCAGCATCCACAGCACACAAATCCGCAGCCATGGCCTCCCAGCTCTCCGCCATGACCTCCGTGCCGCAGTTCCACGGCCTCAGGAGCTACTCCTCGCCCAGGTCCATGGCCACGCTGCCGTCCTTGAGGAAGAGGTCCCAGGGCATCCGCTGCGACTACATCGGCTCCTCCACCAACATCGTAAGATCACACACATAGTACTACGTATACATGCGAATGGGTCAGGCATTGATTGTTTATTTGGTTAAAATAATTACTACTATACGCGGATGCAGATCATGGTGACGACGACGACCCTGATGCTGTTCGCCGGGCGGTTCGGGCTGGCGCCGTCGGCGAACAGGAAGGCGACGGCGGGGCTCAAGTTGGAGGCGCGCGAGTCCGGGCTGCAGACGGGCGACCCGGCCGGCTTCACGCTCGCCGACACGCTCGCATGCGGCTCCTTCGGCCACATCTTGGGCGTCGGCATCGTGCTCGGCCTCAAGAACACCGGCGTCCTCGACCAGATCATCGGCTAGAACCTTCCTTTTCCGTCCATAGCTGTTCTGCATTCGCATCGCGCGCTCCATGTAGTGGATCAATTAATGCTCCCTTCGTGATTTGATCATGTGGTGTAGTACAATGTATGTGTATGCATCTTTGTTTCAGCGGGACGTACCGCCGCGCCGGTGTGGCAACTCCTTCATCCCATGCGTTTTTCATCATCTATAGTATCTTTCACATGGTGAAGATGGTCCTGTGCTATAGAAAGAACAACATAGAGTCCAAAAACTAAATAAGTACTCCCTCTGTGAAGGAATATAAAATTGTTTAAATCACTACTTAGACCAGTTAATGATCTAAACGATCTTATATTTCTTCACAGAGAGTAACAATAAAAGTGCAAAACAACTCATGTCGCCCCCTCTCACGGCTTGAGGAGAAACCAGCGACGCCTCCTCTTCCACCCCCTCCCCTTTCTCCTCCCGCCGTCACCAGAGGTGCCGCCGCCGAAGCTCGGCTGGCTTTGAGGAGCTTCTTTGGCCGTGTGGCGTGGTAGTGGCTGCTACCCGGAGGGGTCGCTCGGTGCGGGTGTCGTCGGCTGGTGTTAGAGTTGTGCTGAATATTGTATACAAGGTAGGTTATAGTTAGACTCTGCGTCGTATGGTGTGTAGACAGAGTATGTTGTGGTGTCATAGTAGGACTTTTGTATCTTATAGACACACGAAGTAACAACCTATGCCAACATAACAGGACATACATGCAGGGGAGCTGGTGTGTGGTATTGTAGCGGTATCATGGAGATGAGCATCCATAGTCAGGCCCAGGGATGTAGCCGATGTTCGGTGAACCTTGTTAGCAAATCTCACTGTCGTGCCTCGTGTGATTGCTTAGTCATCAGTGGATCGCCTCAAATTATTCTAACAAGTGGTATCATGAGCAAGTTTCAAGGAGGTCGCAGATTGTTGATCTAGAGGAACGGTGCCAATCTTGTATGGTTCGCTTGGAAGCAGGAGAGAAGATCATATCACGTTCAGAGGCGACAAGTTTAAGACTGTGCATGAGATGTGACAAAGGTATCGGAACGGTGAGGCAAATGGAAAGCGAAGACGCGCAACACCAGAGGCCCTCGACTTGTGTGATCTCGCCGAGATCGATCCTAACAGCAGAACCCAACACCTGTTGTAGACTGTGCATGTAGCCACGTGTGCGTACCCAACAATAGAAGATCTAGATTAAAGCTACCGCAGGCTCGAGCCAGGCATCCTTTCGACCAAGCGCTCACCCCCTTGGACGCTGCTTTGGCCCAACCAACCCCGGAGGCCCAGCTCGTCGTCCAGCATGCCGCCTGGTACTCACGATGGAGTTGTTGGGTTTCCCAGAAGAGAAAGAGTGAAACAGTATAGTAGCAGATGGTATTTCCCCTCAATTAAGAAAAATGTTTATCAAATCAGTAGGAGGCACCACACCAGCAATGTAGACAGTACCTACACACAAACACATCAATTGCTTGCACCCAAGAAAAGTAAGGGGTCGTCACTCCCCTTGTTCTCGCCAGTTGCAAGATTAAAACTGATAGTGATAGATAAAGTAAATAAAAAGTAAGAAGAAAATAAAGAGAGCAAACAAAGCAATTGTAGGATTCTTAGTATTATGGAGAATGGACCGAGGGGCCACAGGTTCATTAGGCCTCTCTCAAAAGCATAGTAATGGTGGGTAAACAAATTACTGTCAGGCAATTGATAGAATTGAGCATAGTTATGATGATCATCCATGTCATAATCATTACATAGGCATTACATCCGTGACAAGTAGACAGCTAATCCAAGTGCATCTACTACTATTACTCCCACACCAAGACAACTATCCAGCATGCGTCTCAAAGTATTAAGTTCATGACAAACAGAGTAACACTTTAAGCAAGATGACATAATGTAGAAAAAATAAGATAAATCAATATGACCAAACCCCGTCGTTTTATCCATAGTAGCAACAATACAATACGTGCCTTTGCCCCTCATGTCATAAGGCAAGATCACAACAAGATTAAACCTACCACAAAGCACCTCTCCTGCTGAAGATAAATCAATCTAATTTGGCCAAAGTAGATAGATAGATTAGAGAGAAATACAAAGCTATAAAATTACGCAGCAAAGAGATCACAAGAGACTCAAATAAATCCAATAAATAATCAGATCATAAACCCACAATTCACCAGATACCAACAAACACACCGCAAAGGATTACATCAGATTGATCTTAGAGAAGATCATTGTATTGAAAATAAAAAAAACAAAGAGAAAGCCATCTAGATACTACTATGGACCCGTAGGTCCTAAGGAACTACTCACACACACTACTGCAGGATGCTGCTAACACGACACTACGATCAGAGACCCTTCGACGAAACTGTGTGCGATGCAATAGTCGCAAAAGGTGATGTGAAAACCCGTCAAAAAGGTGCAAAACGTTTGCGATGACAGATGCATCAAACACGGTTTAGATTTTAGTTGCGTGTGCGATGCAGGGCATATGATTTAGTTCAATGAACTGTTTGTGATGAGGTAGAAGAATAGAAACGGGCAGCCAGATGAAGGTGTGTGCGATATACGGCATACGGTTCACTCGGATGAACTATTTATGATTAGGAAAAACAAAAGAAATGGTCAGTCAGATCAAAGTGTGTGCGATAGAGGGCAAACAGTTCACTCGAATAAACTGTTTGCGTTGAGCCAAGATAACAGAAACAGTTCAATATATCAAGATGTGTGTGATAAGCGACAAACAGGTCTGTAATCAGAAATGTGTGCGAAGACCGATAATAACACAGACGATTGCTTCTAATAAGACGTATGTGATATGCTCTGTCTATGCAACATCTATTGGCCATTGGGCGACGGGCGGTCATCCGGATATGCCATAAGGATGCGAAGAGGCATCCTATATGAGCAAGGACTAGCTGTTCCACCAATATCTCGTCTAAGAGAACTCTCAAGTTAACTGTGCTCAGGCTAAAGCCGCCTTCAGATGGGTGACTGGATGGGAAGTTGTCTTGATGTTAAATTAACTGATGGGATGAGTCATAGAGATCAAATTAAATGACATCTATGATCCATCCCATCAGTTAAATTAACCTCGAGGTCCTTGTTTTTTTAACACATGTTAAAGAAGGTCTACTACAATAGTTTTTGACAATGTGCGATACGTGGCATACAGTTGATCTATCCGACCTGTTTGTGATGGAATAAGCCATGTGTGTTGTGGGCAAACGCTTGCTAGTATACAACCGTTTGCAATTGATGAATTCATCACCAACGGGTTCCCTAGTGTGGCATGTATTCATCTGGTCATCATCTCATTCTTGTGTTAGCTCGATGTTCCTTATATGCTAAGTTTCCATTAATTGATGGCGTTTTATGAACACACCATTGTTTCTCGTTATTTCCTCACCTATTTTCTGCCACATTGTCACCACAGATACGCACGACAAGACATACATAAAGTGTTCTCAAATATTTAAAGACTCAATCCGATAAGATAACTTCAAAGGGAAAACTGAATCCATTACAAGAGATTAGAGGGGGAGAAGAAACATAAGATCCAACTATAATAGCAAAGCTCGCGATACATCAAGATTATGCCAAATCAAGAACACGAGAGAGAGAGAGAGAGAGATCAAACACATAGCTACTGGTACATACCCTCAGCCCCGAGGGAGAACTACTGCCTCCTCGTCATGGAGAGCACCGGGATGATGAAGATGGCCACCGGAGAGGGATTCCCCCTCCGGCAGGGTGCCGGAACGGGTCTAGATTGGTTTTCGGTGGCTACGGAGGCTTCTGGCGACGGAACTCCCGATCTATTGTGCTCCCCGATCATTTTAGGGTATGGAGATATATAGGTGAAGGAAGTATGTTAGGGGAGCCACGAGGGGCCCACGAGGGCGAAGGGCGCGCCCAGGGGGGTGGGCGCGCCCCCCTGCCTCGTGCCTTCCTCGTTGCTTCCCTTACGTACACTCCAAATCTTCTAGGTTGCTTCCATTCCAAAAATAAGTTCTGTGAAGTTTCAGGTCAATTGGACTCCGTTTGATTTTCCTTTTCTGCGATACTCTAAAACAAGGAAAAAACAGAAACTGGCACTGGGCTCTGGGTTAATAGGTTAGTCCCAAAAATCATATAAAATAGCATATAAATGCATATAAAACATCCAAGGTTGATAATATAATAGCATGGAACAATCAAAAATTATAGATACGTTGGAGACGTATCAGCATCCCCAAGCTTAATTCCTTCCCGTCCTCGAGTAGGTAAATGATAAATTTTTTTTTTGATGTGGAATGCTACCTAACATATTTCTCTAAGTAATTCTCTTCATTTTGGCAAGAATATTCAGATCCATAAGATTCAAGACAAAAGTTTAATATTGACATAAAAATAATAATACTTCAAGCATACTAACCAAGTAATCATGTCTTCTCAAAATAACATGGCCAAAGAAAGCTATCCCTACAAAATCATATAGTCTGGCTATGCTCTATCTTCACCACACAAAATATTTAAATCATGCACAACCCCGATGACAAGCCAAGCAATTGTTTCATACTTTTGATGTTCTCAAACTTTTTCAATCTTCACGCAATACACGAGCGTGAGCCATGGACATAGCACTATAGGTGGAATAGAATGGTGGTTGTGGAGAAGACAAAAAGGAGAAGATAGTCTCACATCAACTAGGCATATCAATGGGCTATGTAGATGCCCATCAATAAATATCAATGTGAGTGAGTAGGGATTGCCATGCAACGGATGCACTAGAGCTATAAGTGTCTGAAAGCTCAAAAAGAAACTAAGTGGGTGTGCATCCAACTTGCTTGCTCACGAAGACCTAGGGCATTTTGAGGAAGCCCATCATTGGAATATACAAGCCAAGTTCTATAATGAAAGATTCCCACTAGTACATAAAAGTGAGAATATAGGAGACTCTCTATCATGAAGATTATGGTGCTACTTTGAAGCACAAGTGTGGTAAAAGGATAGTAGCATTGCCCCTTCTCTCTTTTTCTCTCATTTTTTTATTTTTTATTTTTTTATTTGGGCCTTCTTTTTTTATGGCCTCTTTTTTATTTTGGCTTCTTTGGCCTCTTTTTTTTCGTCCGGAGTCTCATCCCGACTTATGGGGAATCATAGTCTCCATCATCCTTTCCTCACTGGGACAATGCTCTAATAATGATGATCATCACATTTTTATTTTCTTACAACTCAAGAGTTACAACTCGATACTTAGAACAAGATATGACTCTATATGAATGCCTCCGGCGGTGTACTGGGATGTGCAATGACTCATGAGTGACATGTATGACATAATTATGAATGGTGGCCTTGCCACAAATACGATGTCAACTACATGATCATGCAAAGCAATATGACAATGATGGAGCGTGTCATAATAAACGGAACGGTAGAAAGTTGCATGGCAATATATCTCGGAATGGCCATGGAAATGCCATAATAGGTAGGTATGGTGGCTGTTTTGAGGAAGGTATATGGTGGGTTTATGGTACCGGCGAAAGTTGCGCGGTACTAGAGAGGCTAGCAATGGTGGAAGGGTGAGAGTGCATATAATCCATGGACTCAACATTAGTCATAAAGAACTCACATACTTATTGCAAAAATCTATTAGTTATCAAAACAAAGCACTACACGCATGCTCCTAGGGGGATAGATTGGTAGGAAAAGGCCATCGCTCGTCCCCGACCACCATTCATAAGGAAGACAATCAATAAATAAATCATGCTCCAACTTCATCACATAACGGTTCACCATACGTGCATGCTACGGGAATCACAAGCTTCAACACAAGTATCTCTCAAATTCACAAATACTCAACTAGCATGACTCTAATATCACCATCTTCATATCTCAAAACAATCATCAAGTATCAAATTTCTCATAGTATTCAATGCACTTTATATGAAAGTTTTTATTATATCCCTCTTGGATGCCCATCATATTAGGACTAAATTCATAACCAAAGCAAATTGCCATGATGTTTAGGACTCTCAAAATAATATAAGTGAAGCATGAGAGTTCATCTGTTTCTTCAAAATAAAACCACCACCGTGCTCTAAAAAGATATAAGTAAAGCACTAGAGCAACAACAAACTACTCCGAAAGATATAAGTGAAGATCAATAAGTAGTCGAATAATTATGCAACTATATGAAGACTCTCTAACATTTAAGAATTTCAGATCTTGGTATTTTATTCAATCAGCAAGAAAAGCAAAAGAAAATGAGATTCTAAGAATAGCAAACATCATGTGAAGAAGCAAAAACTTAGGATCAACCGATACTAACCGATAGTTGTTGAAGAAGAAAGGTGGGATGCCAACCGGGGCATCCCCAAGCTTAGATGCTTGAGACTTCTTGAAATATTATCTTAGGATGCCTTGGCATCCCCAATCTTGAGCTTTTGTGTCTCCTTAATTCCTCTCATATCACGGTATCCCTAAATGTCAAAAGCTTCATCCACACAAAACTCAACAAGGACTCGTAAGATAAGTTAGTATAAACCAATGCAAAAAACTTATCATAATCTACTGTAGAAAATCACTAAAATTATTATTCAACATTGCATACTAAATGCCTCTGCATATTTAATAGTTCTATCCTCAAATAGAATCATTAAAGAAGCAAACATATGCAAACAATGCAAACATAACAGCAATCTGCCTAAACAGGACAGTCTGTAAAGAGTGCAGCTAGATCCATACTTCCCTAACTCCAAAAATTATTAAAGAAAATTCCCATTGTAGTAAATTTATCATAGCTTAATATGCAAAAGGTTTCAACATTTTATCACATTCTGACTTTTCTAGGGAATTATTGCAACAGCGGTAAACTTTCTGTTTTCAAACAGCAACATGAAGACTTGTAAAAGAGGCATAGTAAAGGCTATCAATGCCACTTTTATTGAAATAAAAGATACAAAACATTTTTCTAAATAACAGCAAGAAAATCCTAACAAAATAAATTAACGCTCCAAGCAAAACACATATCATGTGGTGAATAAAAATATAGCTCCAAGTAAAGTTACCGATGGAAGTAGACGAAAGAGGGGATGCCTTCCGGGGCATCCCCAAGCTTAGGCTTTTAGGTTTCCTTAGATTATCTTGGGGGTGCCATGGGCATCCCCAAGATTAGGCTCTTGCCACTCCTTGTTCCATAATCCATCAAATCTTTACCCAAAACTTGAAAACTTCACAACACAGAACTTAAAGTAGAAAATCTCGTGAGCTCCGCTAGTATAAAAATAAATAAATCACCATTTAGGTACTCTTGTGAACTCATTATAAATTCATATTGGTGTAATATCTACTGTATTACAACTCATATATGGTTCATACCCTCCGATACTACTCATAGATTCATCAAAATAAGCAAACAACACAAAAAACAGAATCTGTCAAAAACAGAACAGTCTGTAGTAATCTGGATCAAACGTATACTTATGGAACCCCAAAAATTCTAAAATAAATTTCTGGAAGCGAGTAATTTATCTATTAATCATATACAAAAATAATTAACTAAATAGCACTCTCCAATAAAAAATGGCAGCAATTCTCGTGAGCGCTAAAGTTTCTGTTTTTTTACAGCAAGATCAACAAGACTTTCCCCAAGTCTTCCCAGAGGTTCTACTTGGCACAAACACTAATTAAAACATAAAAACTCAACTATAACAGAGGATACATAAATTATTTATTACTAAACAGGAACAAAAAGCAAGGAGCTAAAATAAAATTGGGTTGCCTCCCAACAAGCGCTATCGTTTAACGCCCCTATCTAGGCATGATGATTTCAATGATGCTCACATAAATGATAAGAATTGAAACATAAAGAGAGCATCATGAAGAATATGACTAGCACATTTAAGTCTAACCCACTTTATATGCATAGGGATTTTGTGAGCAAACAACTTATGGAAACAAGAATCAACTTGCATAGGAAGGTAAAACAAGCATAACTTCAAAACTTTAAGCACATAGATGAAGAAAATATGCCCTAGAGGCAATAATAAAGTTATTATTTTATTTCCTTATATCATGATAAATGTTTATTTTTCATGCTAGAATTGTATTATCCGGAAACATAATACTTGTGTGAATACATAGACAAACTAAACGTCACTAGTATGCCTCTACTTGACTAGCTCGTTAATCAAAGATGGTTATGTTTCCTAACCATAGACGTGTGTTGTCATTTGATTAACGGGATCACATTATTAGGAGAATGATGTGATTGACATGACCCATTCCATTAGCTTAGCACCCGATCGTTTAGTATGTTGCTATTGCTTTCTTCATGACTTATACATGTTCCTATGACTGAGATTATGCAACTCCCGTTTGCCGGAGGAACACTTTGTGTGCTACCAAACGTCACAACGTAACTGGGTGATTATAAAGGAGCTCTACAGGTGTCTCCACAGGTACATGTTGGGTTGGCGTATTTCGAGATTAGGATTTGTCACTCCGATTGTCGGAGAGGTATCTCTGGGCCCTCTCGGTAATACACATCACATAAGCCTTGCAAGCATTGCAACTAATGAGTTAGTTGTGAGATGATGTATTACGAAACGAGTAAAGATACTTGTCGGTAACGAGATTGAACTAGGTATTGAGATACCGACGATCGAATCTCGGGCAAGCAACATACCGATGACAAAGGGAACAAAGTATGTTGTTATGCGGTCTGACCGATAAAAGATCTTCGTAGAATATGTGGGAGCCAATATGAGCATCCAGGTTCCGCTATTGGTTATTGACCGGAGACATGTCTCGGTCATGTCTACATTGTTCTCGAACCCGTAGGGTCCGCACGCTTAACATTACGATGACAATTTCATTATGAGTTTATATATTTTGATGTATCGAAGTTAGTTCGGAGTCCCGGATGTGATCACGGACATGATGAGGAGTCTCGAAATGGTCGAGACATAAAGATTGATATATTGGAAGCCTATGTTTGGACATCAGAAGTGTTCCGGGTGAAATCGGCATTTTACCGGAGTACCGGGAGGTTACCGGAACCCCCCGGTAACCTAATGGGCCTTAATGGGCCTAGTGGAGGAAGAGGAGAGGAGGCCTAGGGGCTGCCGCGCGCCCCTCCCCCCCAAGTCCGAATTGGAAAAGGAGGGGGGCGCCCCCCCTTTCCTTTCTTCCTTCTCTTCCTTCTTCCCCAAGTCCTAATCCAACTAGGGAAAGGGGGGAGTCCTACTCCCGGTAGGAGTAGGACTCCTCCTGCGCGCCTCCTCCTAGGGCCGGCCGCACCCCCCTTGGCTCCTTTATATACGGGGGCAGGGGGCACCCATAGACACAAGTTGATCTCTAAGATTGTTCTCTTAGCCGTGTGCGGTGCCGCCTTCCACCATAGTCCTCGATAATATTGTAGTGGTGCTTAGGCGAAGCCCTGTGACAGTAGAACATCAAGATCGTCACCACGCCGTCGTGCTGACAGAACTCTTCCCCGACACTTTGCTGGATCGAAGTCCGGGGATCGTCATCAAGCTGAACGTGTGCTAGAACTCGGAGGTGCCGTAGTTTCGGTGCTTGATCGGTCGGGCCGTGAAGACGTACGACTACATCAACCGCGTTGTCATAACGCTTCCGCTTCCGGTCTAAGAGGGTACGTAGACAACACTCTCCCCTCTCGTTGCTATGCATCACCATGATCTTGCGTGTGCGTAGGAATTTTTTTTGAAATTACTACGTTCCCCAACAGTGGCATCCGAGCCTAGGTTTTATGCGTTGATGTTATATGCACGAGTAGAGCACAAGTGAGTTGTGGGCGATATAAGTCATACTGCTTGCCAGCATGTCATACTTTGGTTCGGCGGTATTGTTGGACGAAGCGGCCCGGACCGACATTACGCGTACGCTTACGCGAGACCGGTTCTCCCAACGTGCTTTGCACAAAGGTGGCTAGCGGGTGTCAGTTTCTCCAACTTTAGTTGAACCAAGTGTGGCTACGCCCGGTCCTTGCGAAGGTTAAAACAGCACCAACTTGACAAACTATCGTTGTGGTTTTGATGCGTAGGTAAGAACGGTTCTTGTTAAGCCCGTAGCAGCCACGTAAAACTTGCAATAACAAAGTAGAGGACATCTAACTTGTTTTTGCAGGGCATGTTGTGATGTGATATGGTTAAGACATGATGCTAAATTTTATTGTATGAGATGATCATGTTTTGTAACTGAGTTATCGGCAACTAGCAGGAGCCATATGGTTGTCACTTTATTGTATGCAATGCAATTGCGTTGTAATGCTTTACTTTATCACTAAGCGGTAGCGATAGTCGTGGAAGCATAAGATTGGCAAGACGACAACGATGCTATGATGATGATCAAGGTGTCGCGCCGGTGACGATGGTGATCATGACGGTGCTTCGAAGATGGAGATCACAAACACAAGATGATGATGGCCATATCATATCACTTATATTGATTGCATGTGATGTTTATCTTTTATACATCTTATCTTGCTTTGATTGACGGTAGTATTTTAAGATGATCTCTCACTAATTATCAAGAAGTGTTCTCCCTGAGTATGCACCGTTGCGAAAGTTCTTCGTGCTGAGACACCACGTGATGATCGGGTGTGATAAGCTCTATGTTCAAATACAACGGGTGCAAAACAGTTTCACACGCAGAATACTCAGGTTATACTTGACGAGCCAAGCATATACAGATATGGCCTCGGAACACAGAGACCGAAAGGTCGAGCGTGAATCATATAGTAGATATGATCAACATAGTGATGTTCACCAATGAAACTACTCCATCTCACGTGATGATCGGACATGGTTTAGTTGATTTGGATCACGTGATCACTTAGAGGATTAGAGGGATGTCTATCTAAGTGGGAGTTCTTTAGTAATATGATTAATTGAACTTAAATTTATCATGAACTTAGTACCTGATAGTATCTTGCTTGTTTATGTTTGATTGTAGATAGATGGCCCGTGCTGTTGTTCCGTTGAATTTTAATGCGTTCCTTGAGAAAGCAAAGTTGAAAGATGATGGTAGCAATTACACGGACTGGGTCCGTAACTTGAGGATTATCTTTATTGCTGCACAGAAGAATTACCTCCTGGAAGCACCGCTGGGTGCCAGGCCTGCTGCTAGAGCAACACCAGATGTTATGAACGTCTGGCAGAGCAAAGCTGATGACTACTCGATAGTTCAGTGTGCCATGCTTTACGGCTTAGAATCGGGACTTCAACGATGTTTTGAACGTCATGGAGCATATGAGATGTTCCAGGAGTTGAAGTTAATATTTCAAGCAAATGCACGGATTGAGAGATATGAAGTCTCCAATAAGTTCTATAGCTGCAAGATGGAGGAGAACAGTTCTGTCAGTGAGCATATACTCAAAATGTCTGGGTATAATAATCACTTGATTCAATTGGGAGTTAATCTTCCAGATGATTGCGTCATTGACAGAATTCTCCAATCACTGCCACCTAGCTACAAGAGCTTCATGATGAACTATAATATGCAAGGGATGAATAAGACTATTCCCGAGCTCTTCGCAATGCTTGAAAGCTGCGGAGGTAGAAATCAAGAAGGAGCATCAAGTGTTGATGGTCAACAAGACCACTAGTTTCAAGAAAAAGGGCAAAGGGAAGAAGAAGGGGAACTTCAAAAAGAACAGCAAGCAAGTTGCTGCTCAAGAGAAGAAACCCAAATCTGGACCTAAGCCTGAAACTGAGTGCTTCTACTGCAAGCAGACTGGTCACTGGAAGCAGAACTGCCCCAAGTATTTGGCGGATAAGAAGGATGGCAAGGTGAACAAAGGTATATGTGATATACATGTTATTGATGTGTACCTTACTAATGCTCGCAGTAGCACCTGGGTATTTGATACTGGTTCTGTTGCTAACATTTACAACTTGAAACAGGGACTACGGATTAAGCGAAGATTGGCTAAGGACGAGGTGACGATGCGCGTGAGAAATGGTTCCAAAGTCGATGTGATCGCGGTCGGCACGCTACCTCTACATCTACCTTCGGAATTAATATTAGACCTAAATAATTGTTATTTGGTGCCAGCGTTGAGCATGAACATTATATCTGGATCTTGTTTGATGCGAGATGGTTATTCACTTAAATCAGAGAATAATGATTGTTCTATTTATATGAGTAAAATCTTTTATGGTCATGCACCCATGAAGAATGGTCTATTCTTATTAAATCTCGATAGTAGTGACACACACATTCATAATGTTGAATCCAAAAGATGCAGAGTTGATAATGATAGTGCAACTTATTTGTGGCACTGCCGTTTAGGTCATATCGGTGTAAAGCGCATGAAGAAACTCCATACTGATGGACTTTTGGAACCACTTGATTATGAATCACTTGGTACTTGCGAACCATGCCTTATGGGTAAGATGACAAAAACACCGTTCTCCAGTACTATGGAGAGAGCAACAGATTTGTTGGAAATCATACATACAGATGTATGTGGTCCGATGAATGTTGAGGCTCGTGGCGGATATCGTTATTTTCTCACCTTCACAGATGACTTAAGCAGATATGGGTATATCTACTTAATGAAACATAAGTCTGAAACATTTGAAAAGTTTAAAGAATTTCAGAGTGAAGTTGAAAATCATCGTAACAAGAAAATAAAATTCCTACGATCTGATCGTGGAGGAGAATATTTGAGTTACAAGTTTGGTGTACATTTGAAACAATGCGGAATAGTTTCGCAACTCACGCCACCCGGAACACCACAGCGTAATGGTGTATTCGAATTTCGTAATCGTACTTTACTAGATATGATGCGATCTATGATGTCTCTTACTGATTTACCGCTATCATTTTGGGGTTATGCTTTAGAGACGGCCGCATTCACGTTAAATAGGGCACCATCAAAATCCGTTGAGACGACGCCTTATGAACTGTGGTTTGGCAAGAAACCAAAGTTGTCGTTTCTGAAAGTTTGGGGCTGCGATGCTTATGTGAAAAAACTTCAACCTGATAAGCTCGAACCCAAATCGGAGAAATGTATCTTCATAGGATATCCAAAGGAAACTATTGGATACACCTTCTATCATAGATCCGAAGGCAAGACTTTTGATGCTAAATTCGGGAACTTTCTAGAGAAGGAGTTTGTCTCGAAAGAAGTGAGTGGGAGGAAAGTAGAACTTGATGAGGTAACTGTACCTGCTCCCTTATTGGAAAGTAGTACATCACAGAAACCGGTTTCTGTGACACCTACACCAATTAGTGAGGAAGCTAATGATGATGATCATGAAACTTCAGAACAAGATACTACTGAACCTCGTAGGTCAACCAGAGTAAGATCCGCACCAGAGTGGTACGATAATCTTGTTCTGGAAGTCATGCTACTAGATCATGATGAACCTACGAACTATGGAGAAGCGATGGTGAGCCTAGATTCCGCAAAATGGCTTGAAGCCATGAAATCTGAGATGAGATCCATGTATGAGAACAAAGTGTGGACTTTGGTTGACTTGCCCAAAGATCGGCAAGCAATTGAGAATAAATGGATCTTCAAGAAGAAGACTGACGCTGACGGTAATGTTACTGTCTACAAAGCTCGACTTGTCGCAAAAGGTTTTCGACAAGTTCAAGGGATTGACTACGATGAGACCTTCTCACCCGTAGCGATGCTTAAGTCTGTCCGAATCATGTTAGCAATTGCCGCATTTTATGATTATGAAATTTGGCAGATGGATGTCAAAACTGCATTCCTGAATGGATTTCTGGAAGAAGAGTTGTATATGATGCAGCCGGAAGGTTTTGTCGATCCAAAGTGAGCTAACAAAGTGTGCAAGCTCCAGCGATCCATTTATGGACTGGTGCAAGCCTCTCGGAGTTGGAATAAACGCTTTGATAGTGTGATCAAAGCATTTGGTTTTGTACAGACTTTTGGAGAAGCCTGTATTTACAAGAAAGTGAGTGGGAGCTCTGTAGCATTTCTGATATTATATGTAGATGACATATTACTAATCATAAATGATATAGAATTTCTAGATAGCATAAAGGGATACTTGAATAAGAGTTTTTCAATGAAAGACCTCGGTGAAGCTGCTTACATATTGGGCATTAAGATCTATAGAGATAGATCAAGACGCTTAATTGGACTTTCACAAAGCACATACCTTGACAAAGTTTTGAAGAAGTTCAAAATGGATCAAGCAAAGAAAGGATTCTTGCCTGTGTTACAAGGTGTGAAATTGAGTAAGACTCAATGCCCGACCAATGCAGAATATAGAGAGAAAATGAAAGATGTTCCCTATGCTTCAGACATAGGCTCTATCATGTATGCAATGCTGTGTACCAGACCTGATGTGTGTCTTGCTATAAGTCTAGCAGGGAGGTACCAAAGTAATCCAGGAGTGGATCACTGGACAGCGGTCAAGAACATCCTGAAATACCTGAAAAGGACTAAGGATATGTTTCTCATATATGGATGTGACAAAGAGCTCATCGTAAATGGTTACGTTGATGCAAGCTTTGACACTGATCCGGACGATTCTAAATCGCAAACCGGATACGTGTTTACATTAAACGGCGGAGCTGTCAGTTGGTGCAGTTCTAAACAAAGTGTTGTGGCGAGATCTACACGTGAAGCGGAGTACATAGCTGCTTCGGAAGCAGCAAATGAAGGAGTCTGGATGAAGGAGTTCATATCCGATCTAGGTGTCATACCTAGTGCATCGGGTCCAATGAAAATCTTTTGTGACAATACTAGTGCAATTGCCTTGGCAAAGGAATCCAGATTTCACAAGAGAACCAAGCACATCAAGAGACGCTTCAATTCCATCCGGGATCTAGTCCAGGTGGGAGACATAGAGATTTGCAAGATACATATGGATCTGAATGTAGCAGACCCATTGACTAAGCCTCTTCCACGAGCAAAACATGATCAGCACCAAAGCTCCATGGGTGTTAGAATCTTTACTATGTAATCTAGATTATTGACTCTAGTGCAAGTGGGAGACTGAAGAAAATATGCCCTAGAGGCAATAATAAAGTTATTATTTTATTTCCTTATATCATGATAAATGTTTATTGTTCATGCTAGAATTGTATTAACCGGAAACATAATACTTGTGTGAATACATAGACAAACTAAACGTCACTGGTATGCCTCTACTTGACTAGCTCGTTAATCAAAGATGGTTATGTTTCCTAACCATAGACGTGTGTTGTCATTTGATTAACGGGATCACATTATTAGGAGAATGATGTGATTGACATGACCCATTCCATTAGCTTAGCATCCGATCGTTTAGTATGTTGCTATTGCTTTCTTCATGACTTATACATGTTCCTATGACTATGAGATTATGCAACTCCCGTTTGCCGGAGGAACACTTTGTGTGCTACCAAACGTCACAACATAACTGGGTGATTATAAAGGAGCTCTACAGGTGTCTCCAAAGGTACATGATGGGTTGGCGTATTTCGAGATTAGGATTTATCACTCCGATTGTCGGAGAGGTATCTCTGGGCCCTCTCGGTAATACACATCACATAAGCCTTGCAAGCATTGCAACTAATGAGTTAGTTGTGAGATGATGTATTACGAAACGCGTAAAGAGACTTGCCGGTAACGAGATTGAACTAGGTATTGAGATACCGACGATCGAATCTCGGGCAAGTAACATACCGATGACAAAGGGAACAAAGTATGTTGTTATGCGGTCTGACCGATAAAAGATCTTCGTGGAATATGTGGGAGCCAATATGAGCATCCAGGTTCCGCTATTGGTTATTGACCGGAGACATATCTCGGTCATGTCTACATTGTTCTCGAACCCGTAGGGTCTGCACGCTTAACGTTACGATGACAGTTTCATTATGAGTTTATATATTTTGATGTACCGAAGTTAGTTCGGAGTTCCGGATGTGATCACGGACATGATGAGGAGTCTCGAAATGGTCGAGACATAAAGATTGATATATTGGAAGCCTATGTTTGGACATCGGAAGTGTTCCGGGTGAAATCGGCATTTTACCGGAGTACCGGGAGGTTACCGGAACCCCCCGGTAACCTAATGGGCCTTAATGGGCCTAGTGGAGGAAGAGGAGAGGAGGCCTAGGGGCTGCCGCACGCCCCTCCCCCCCAAGTCCGAATTGGACAAGGAGGGGGGCGGCGCCCCCCCCTTTCCTTTCTTCCTTCTCTTCCTTCTTCCCCAAGTCCTAATCCAACTAGGGAAAGGGGGGAGTCCTACTCCCGGTAGGAGTAGGACTCCTCCTGCGCGCCTCCTCCTAGGGCCGGCCGCACCCCCCTTGGCTCCTTTATATACGGGGCAGGGGGCACCCCTAGACACAAGTTGATCTCTAAGATCGTTCTCTTAGCCGTGTGCGGTGCCCCCTTCCACCATAGTCCTCGATAATATTGTAGTGGTGCTTAGGCGAAGCCCTGCGACAGTAGAACATCAAGATCGTCACCACGCCGTCGTGCTGACGGAACTCTTCCCCGACACTTTGCTGGATCAGAGTCCGGGGATCGTCATCGAGCTGAACGTGTGCTAGAACTCGGAGGTGCCGTAGTTTCGGTGCTTGATCGGTCGGGCCGTGAAGACGTACGACTACATCAAACGCGTTGTCATAACGCTTCCGCTTCCGGTCTACGAGGGTACGTAGACAACACTCTCCCCTCTCTTTGCTATGCATCACCATGATCTTGCGTGTGCGTAGGAATTTTTTTTGAAATTACTACATTCCCCAACAATAGAGAGGAAACTTGATATTATTGCAATTCCTACAAGCATATATTCCTCCCTCATAATAATTTTCAGTAGCATCATGAATGAATTCAACAATATAACCAGCACCTAAATCATTATTTTCATGATCTACGAGCATAGAAAATTTACTACTCTCCACATAAGCAAAATTCTTCTCATTCAGAATAGTGGGAGTATCATAAGAGACTTTAATACTATAAATTGTTTCCACATTAAAAGAGTAATGTTCAGAAAAGGGGTAATCATAATCATGACAAGTTTTATAAATATAATCATCACTACTTTTTATAGCATATGTTTCATCACAATAATCATCATAAGTAGCAACTTTGTTCTCATCATAATCAATTGAAACCTCTTCCAAGATAGTGGAATCATTAATAAATAAAGTCATGACCTCTCCAAATCCACTTTCATAAATATAATCATCATAAGTAGGAGGCATGCTATCATCATTATAAATTTGCATATCAAAACTTGGGAGACTAAAAATAGCATCTTCATTAAACGTAGCATCCCCAAGCTTGGGCATTTTCATATCATAAGCATAATCACTCTCATAATTAATAGTATGGATAGCACCAATAGTATAGCAATTATCATATTCTTCCAAGCAAGTGCCAAAAAGATTTTCAAGATCATAAGAAGTATCATTATCTCCTACAATTATATTTTCATGAGGCACAATAGTAATAGGAGCAGTATTATTTGGGAGAGATATCTTTTTACCTCTCTTCCTCTTTCTTTTCTTCTTCTTCACTACATCGTGTGTGGGTTCAATCCTCTTTTTGGAGCTCCTTATTAATGAGATTGGTTGAATAGGAGGCTCCTCCTTGTTACCTGATTCATCATAAGAAATAATAGGAGGGTATTGGGAAGTCTCTTCCCTTTCATTACTATTCTCTTCATATTCTATTTGTTTTCTTTTCTTTATGTAGTTGGCAATACAAGGATTTTCAATACAATTCACCGCACAATACATATAAATTTCCTCTAGATCAAAATGAAGAACTCTATCAAGGGAAAATTCTGGAATATCCTTAGTTATACGTTTCATTTCTTCATAACCCAAGAGCAAACTAAGTTCATTATTATGTGCAAGGGAAATCAAGTCATCACAATTTTTGGATACGATACGATCATAAAACAATTTGCATTGGGTACTGAAATGATCATGTTCATTGCAAAGTTCACAAGTACGGCTAAGAAAATTTAAATTTTCAGCACAAACTTCTAGCCTTTCTTGCAACCATTTAGTTTCTAAATGCTTATGCCTCTTGCAATATCTATCTTCCTTATTTGGTGTATACTTGCAAACCCAATGCACTCCACAAAAATTGACATGTTTATAGGAGACATTTTCATCATAACTAGTGCAATCATCATTAGTACTGTGGATATTCAATGAGTTCATACTAACAACATTGCAATCATGCTCATCATTCAAAGATTTAGTGCCAAACATTTTAATGCATTCTTCTTCTAACACTTTGGCACAATTTTCCTTTCCATCATACTCAAGAAAGATATTAAAAAGATGAAGCGTATGAGGCAAACTTAATTCCATTTTTTTGTAGTTTTCTTTTATAAACTAAACTAGTGCTAAAACAAGAAACAAAAAGATTCGATTGCAAGATCTAAAGATATACCTTCAAGCACTCACCTCCCCGGCAACGGCGCCAGAAAAGAGCTTGATGTCTACTACACAACCTTCTTCTAGTAGACGTTGTTGGGCCTCCAACTGTAGAGGTTTGTAGGACAGTAGCAAGTTTCCCTCAAGTGGATGACCTAAGGTTTATCAATCCGTAGGAGGCGTAGGATGAAGATGGTCTCTCTCAAGCAACCCTGCAACCAAATAACAAAGAGTCTCTTGTGTCCCCAACACACCCAATACAATGGTAAATTGTATAGGTGCACTAGTTCGGCGAAGAGATGGTGACACAAGTGGTATATGGATGGTAGATAAAGGTTTTTGTAATCTGAAAATATAAAAACAGCAAGGTAACTAATGATAAAAGTGAGCGTAAACGGTATTGCAATGCGTTGAAACAAGGCCTAGGGTTCATACTTTCACTAGTGCAAGTTCTCTCAACAATAATAACATAATTGGATCACATAACTATCCCTCAACATGCAACAAAGAGTCACTCCAAAGTCACTAATAGCGAAGAACGAACGAAGAGATTATGGTAGGGTACGAAACCACCTCAAAGTTATTCTTTCCCATCAATCCGTTGGGCTATTCCTATAAGTGTCACAAACAGCCCTAGAGTTCGTACTAGAATAACACCTTAAGACACAAATCAACCAAAACCATAATGTCACCTAGATACTCCAATGTCACCTCAAGTATCCATGGGTATGATTATACGATATGCATCACACAATCTCACATCTATTCAACCAACACATAGAACCTCAAAGAGTGCCCCAAAGTTTCTACCAGAGAATCACGACGAAAACGTGTGCCAACCCCTATGCATAGGTTCATGGGCGGAACCCGCAAGTTGATCACCAAAACATACATCAAGTGAATCACGTGATATCCCATTGTCACCACAGATACACACGGCAAGACATACATCAAGTGTTCTCAAATATTTAAAGACTCAATCCGATAAGATAACTTCAAAGGGAAAACTTAATCCATTACAAGAGAGTAGAGGGCGAGGAGAAACATAAGATCCAACTATAATAGCAAAGCTCGCGATACATCAAGATTGTGCCAAATCAAGAACACGAGAGAGAGAGAGAGAGATCAAACACATAGCTACTGGTACATACCCTCAGCCTCGAGGGAGAACTACTGCCTCCTCGTCATGGAGAGCACCGGGATGACGAAGATGGCCACCGGAGAGGGATTCCCCCTCCGGCAGGGTGCCGGAACGGGTCTAGATTGGTTTTCAGTGGCTACAGAGGCTTCTGGCGGCGGAACTCCCGATCTATTGTGCTCCCCGATCGTTTTAGGGTATATGGAGATATATAGGCGGAAGAAGTACGTCAGGGGAGCCACGAGGGGCCCACGAGGGTGGAGGGCGCGCCCAGGGGGGTGGGCGCGCCCCCTGCCTCGTGCCTTCCTCGTTGCTTCCCTTACGTACACTCCAAGTCTTCTGGTTTGCTTCCGTTCCAAAAATAAGTTCCGTGAAGTTTCAGGTCAATTGGACTCCGTTTGATTTTCCTTTTTTGCGATACTCTAAAACAAGGAAAAAACAGAAACTGGCACTGGGCTCTGGGTTAATAGGTTAGTCCCAAAAATCATATAAAATAGCATATAAATGCATATAAAACATCCAAGGTTGATAATATAATAGCATGGAACAATCAAAAATTATAGATACGTTGGAGAGGTATCAAACTCCTGAATACCGGAGGAACACTTAGTGTGCTATCAAACGTCACAACGTAACTGGGTGACTATAAAGATGCTCTACAGGTGTCTCCAATGGTGTTTGTTGAGTTGGCATAGATCAAGATTAGGATTTGTCACTCCGTGTATCGGAGAGGTATCTCTGGGCCCTCTCGGTAATGCACATCACTATAAGCCTTGCAAGCAATGTGACTAATGAGTTAGTTGCGGGGTGTTGCATTACGAAACGAGTAAAGAGACTTGCCGGTAACGAGATTGAACTGGGTATTGAGATACCGACGATCGAATCTCGGGCAAGTAACATACCGATGACAAAGGGAACAATGCATGTTGTTATGCGGTTTGACCGAAAAGATCTTCGTAGAATATGTAGGAACCAATATGAACATCCAGGTTCCGCTATTGGTTATTGACTGGAGATGAGTCTCGGTCATGTCTACATAGTTCTCGAGCCCGTAGGGCCCGCACGCTTAACGTTTGATGACAATCGGTAGTATGAGTTTATGTGTTTTGATGTACCGAAGGCAGTTCGGAGTCCCGGATGTGATCACAGGCATGACGAGAAGTCTCGAAATGGTTGATACATAAAGATCGATATATTGGAAGGATATGTTTGGACACTGGAATTATTCCGGATGAGTTCGGGCTTTTTCTGGAGTACCAGGAGGTTACCGGAACCCCCCGGGGAGTCAATGGACCTTAGTGGGCCTTAGTGGGAGAGAGGAGGAGGCGGCTAAGGTGGGGGCACCCCCCAAGCCCAATCCAAATTGGGAGGGGGGGCGCCCCGCCTTTCCTTCTGTCCTTCTCCCTCTTCCTTCTTCTCCTACTCCAACTAGGGAAGGGGGGGACCTACTCCAACTTGGAGTAGGAATCCCCCTTGGGTGAGCCATAGAGAGGGCCGACCCTCCCCTCCTCCACTCCGTTATATACGGGGGAGGGGGGCACCCCATAGACACACAAGTTGATTGTTTAGCCGTGTGTGGTGCCCCCCCTCCATAGAATTCCACCTCGGTCATATCGTTGTAGTGCTTAGGTGAAGCCTTGCGTCAGTAACTTCATTATCACCGTCATCACTCCGTCGTGATGATGAAACTCTCCCTCGGCCTCAACTGGATCAAGAGTACGAGGGACGTCACCGAGCTGAACGTGTGCAGATCGCGGAGGTGCCGTGCATTCGGTACTTGATCGGTTGGATCGCGAAGACGTTCGACTACATCAACCGCATTTCATAACGCTTCCGCTTTCGGTCTACGAGGGTACGTAGATATACTCTCCCCCTCTCATTGCTATGCATCTCCTAGATATATCTTGCGTGATCGTAGGATTTTTTTTGAAATACCGCGTTACCCAATAGTGGCATCCGAGCCAGGTCTATGCGTAGATGTTATATGCACAAGTAGAACACAAAGGAGTTGTCGGCGTGGGTATATACATATTGCTTGCCGTCACTAGTTGATTCTTGATTCAACGGTATTGTTGGATGAAGCGGCTCAGACCGACATTACGCGTATGCTTACACGAGACTGGTTCTACCGACGTGCTTCGCACACAGGTGGCTAGTGGGTGTCTGTTTCTCCAACTTTAGTTGAATCGGTTTCAATGAACAGGGTACTTTCTGAAGATCAAAAAGCAATCACTATACTACATTGTGGTTTTGATGCGTAGGTAAGAACGGTTCTTGCTAGAAGCTCGTAGCAGCCACGTAAAACTTGCAACAACAAAGTAGAGGACATCTAACTTGGCTTTGCAGGGCATGTTTGTTGGGAACGTAGTAATTTCAAAAAATTTCCTACGCACATGCAAGATCATGGTAATGCATAGCAACGAGAGGGGAGAGTGTTGTCTACGTACCCTCGTAGACCGTAAGCGGAAGCATTATAACAACACGGTTCATGTAGTCGTACGTCTTCACGATCGACCGATCCTCAGCACCGAACATACGGCACCTCCGCGTTCAGCACACGTTCAGCTCGGTGACGTCCCGCGAGCTCACGATCCAGTAGAGATTCTGGTAAGAGCTTCATCAGCACGACGGCATGATGACGGTGATGATGATGCTACCGACGTAGGGCTTCTCCTAAGCACTGCTACAATATGACCGAGGTGGATTATGGTGGAGGGGGGCACCGCACACGGCTAAGAGATCAATTATCAATTGTTGTGTCCATGGGGTGCCCCCCTGCCCCCGTATATATAGGATCTAGGGGGAGGCGGCCGGCCAAGGAGAAGGGCGTGCCAAGGGGGGAGTCCTACTCCCACCGGGAGTAGGACTCCTCCTTTCCTAGTAGGAGTAGGAGAAGGGAAGGGAGGGAGAGAGGAAGAGAAGGAAAGGGGGGCGCCGCCCCTCCTTGTCCAATTTGGACTAGAGGGGGAGGGGGCGTGCGGCTGCCCTTGGCCGCCCTTCCTCTTCTCCACTAGGGCCCATTAGGCCCAATATACTCCTCGGGGGGTTCCGGTAACCCCCCGGTACTCCGGTATATGCCCGAAACCCCCCGAAACACTTCCGGTGTTCGAACATAGTCGTCCAATATATCGATCTTTACGTGTTGACCATTTCGAGACTCCTCGTCATGTCCGTAATCATATTCGGGACTCCGAACTACCTTCGGTACATCAAAACACAAAAACTCATAATACCGATCGTCACAGAACTTTAAGCGTGCGGACCCTACGGGTTTGAGAACTATGTAGACATGACCGAGACACGTCTCCGGTCAATAACCAATAGCGGAACCTGGATGCTCATATTGGTTCCTACATATTCTACAAAGATCTTTATCGGTCAAACCGCATAACAATATACGTTGTTCCCTTTGTCATCGGTAAGTTATTTGCCCAAGATTCAATCGTTGGTATCTTAATAACTAGCTCAATATCGTTACCGGCAAGTCTCTTTACTCGTTCTGTAGTGCATCATCCCGTAACTAACTCATTAGTCACATTGCTTGCAAGGCTTATAGTGATGTGCATTACCGAGAGGGCCCAGAGATACCTCTCCGACAATCGGAGTGACAAATCCTATTCTTGATCTATGCCAACTCAACAAACACCATCGGAGACACCTGTAGAGCACCTTTATAATCACCCAGTTACATTGTGATGTTTGGTAGCACACAAAGTGTTCTTCTTGTATTCGGGAGTTGCATAGTCTCATAGTCATAGGAACATGCATAAGTCATGGAGAAAGCAATAACAGTAAACTAAACGATCAAGTGCTAAGCTAACGAAATGGGTCAAGTCAATCACATCATTCTCCTAATGATGTGATCCCGTTAGTCAAATGACAACTTATGTCTATGGCTAGGAAACTCAACCATCTTTGATCAACGAGCTAGTCAAGTAGAGGCATACTAGTGACACTATGTTTGTCTATGTATTCACACATGAATTATGTTTCCGGTTAATACAATTCTAGCATGAATAATAAACATTTATCATGATATGAGGAAATAAATAATAACTTTATTATTGCCTCTAGGGCATATTTCCTTCAGTCTCCCACTTGCACTAGAGTCAATAATCTAGATTACACAGTACTGATTCTAACACCCATGGAGTCTTGGTGTTGATCATGTTTTGCTCGTGGAAGAGGCTTAGTCAACGGGTCTACAACATTCAAATCCCTATGTATCTTGCAAATCTCTATGTCTCCCACCTGGACTTGATCCCGGATGGAATTGAAGCGTATCTTGATGTGCTTGGTTCTCTTGTGAAATCTGGATTCCTTTGCCAAGGCAATTGCACCAGTATTGTCACAAAAGATTTTCATTGGACCCGATGCACTAGGTATGACACCTAGATCGGATATGAACTCCTTCATCCAGACTCCTTCATTTGCTGCTTCCGAAGCAGCTATGTACTCCGCTTCACACGTAGATCCCGCCACGATGCTTTGTTTAGAACTGCACCAACTGACAGCTCCACCGTTCAATATAAACACGTATCCGGTTTGCTATTTAGAATCATCCGGATCAGTGTCAAAGCTTGCATCAACGTAACCATTTACGACGAGCTCTTTGTCACCTCCATAAACGAGAAAGATATCCTGAGTCCTCTTTAGGTACTTCAGGATGTTCTTGACCGCTGTCCAGTGATCCACTCCTGGATTACTTTGGTACCTCCCTGCTAAACTAATAGCAAGGCACACATCAGGTCTGGTACACAACATTGCACACATGATAGAGCCTATGGCTGAAGCATAGGGAACACTTTTCATTTTCTCTCTATCTTCTGCAGTGGTCGGGCATTGAGTCTGACTCAACTTCACACCTTGTAACACAGGCAAGAATCCTTTCTTTACTTGATCCATTTTGAACTTCTTCAAAACTTTGTCAAGGTATGTGCTTTGTGAAAGTCCAATTAAGCGTCTTGATCTATCTCTATAGATCTTGATGCCCAATATGTAAGCAGCTTCACCGAGGTCTTTCATTGAAAAACTCTTATTCAAGTATCCTTTTTATGCTATCCAGAAATTCTATATCATTTCCAATCAACAATATGTCATCCACATATAATATTAGAAATGCTATAGAGCTCCTACTCACTTTCTTGTAAATACATGCTTCTCCAAAAGTCTGTATAAAACCATATGCTTTGATCACACTATCAAAACGTTTATTCCAACTCCGAGAGGCTTGCACCAGTCCATAAATGGATCGCTGTAGCTTGCACACTTTGTTAGCTCCCTTTGGATCGACAAAACCTTCTGCTTGCATCATATACAAATCTTCTTCTAGAAATCCATTCAGGAATGCAGTTTTGACATCCATTTGCCAAATTTCATAATCATAAAATGCAGCAATTCCTAACATGATTCGGACAGACTTAAGCATCGCTACGGGTGAGAAAGTCTCATCGTAGTCAACCCCTTGAACTTGTTGAAAACCTTTCGCAACAAGTCGAGCTTTGTAGGCAGTAACATTACGGTCAACGTCAGTCCTTTTCTTGAAGATCCATTTATTTTCTATGGCTTGCCGATCATCGTGCAAGTCAACCAAAGTCCACACTTTGTTCTCATACATGGATCCCATCTCAGATTTCACGGCTTCAAGCCATTTTGCAGAATCTGGGCTCACCATCGCTTCTTCATAGCTCGTAGGTTCGCCTTGGTCAAGTAACATGACCTCCAGAATAGGATTACCGTACCACTCTGGAGCGGATCTTACTCTGGTTGACCTACGAGGTTCGTTAGTAACTTGATCTAAAGTTTCATGATCAATATCATTAGCTTCCTCACTAATTGGTGTAGGTGTCACAGGAACCGGTTTCTGTGATGAACTACTTTCCAATAAGGGAGCAGGTACAGTTACCTCATCAAGTTCTACTTTCCTTCCACTCACTTCTTTCGAGAGAAACTCCTTCTCTAGAAAGGATCCATTCTTAGCAACAAATGTCTTGTCTTTGGATCTGTGATAGAAGGTATACCCAATAGTTTCCTTTGGGTATCCTATGAAGACACATTTCTCCGATTTGGGTTCGAGCTTATCAGGTTCAAGCTTTTTCACATAAGCATCGCAGCCCCAAACTTTAAGAAACGACAACTTTGGTTTCTTGCCAAACCATAGTTCATAAGGCGTCGTCTCAACGGATTTCGATGGTGCCCTATTTAACGTGAATGCAGCCGTCTCTAAAGCATAACCCCAAAACGATAGCAGTAAATCAGTAAGAGACATCATAGATCGCATCATATCTAGTAAAGTACAATTACGATGTTTGGATACACCATTACGCTGTGGTGTTCCGGGTGGCGTGAGTTGTGAAACTATTCCGCATTGTTTCAAATGTAGACCAAACTCATAACTCAAATATTCTCCTCCACGATCAGATCGTAGAAACTTTATTTTCTTGTTACGATGATTTTCCACTTCACTCTAAAATTCTTTGAACTTCTCAAATGTTTCAGATTTATGATTAATTAAGTAGATATACCCATATCTGCTCAAATAATTTGTGAAGGTGAGAAAATAACGATACCCCCGCGAGCCTCAATATTCATCGGACCACATATATCAGTATGTATGATTTCCAATAAATCTGTTGCTCGCTCCATTGTTTCGGAGAACGGCGTTTTAGTCATCTTGCCCATGAGGCATGGTTCGCAAGTACCAAGTGATTCATTATCAAGTGATTTCAGAAGTCCATCAGTATGGAGTTTCTTCATGCGCTTTACACCAATATGACCCAAACCACAGTGCCACAAATAAGTTGCACTATCATTATCAACTCTGCATCTTTTGGCTTCAACATTATGAATATGTGTATCACTAGTATCGAGATTCAACACAAATAGACCACTCTTCAATGGTGCATGACCATAAAAGATATTACTCATATAAATAGAACAACCATTATTCTCAGATTTAAATGAATAACCGTCTTGCATCAAACAAGATCCAGATATAATGTTCATGCTTAGCGCTGGCACCAAATACCAATTATTCAGGTCTAAAACTAATCCCGAAGGTAGATGTAGAGGTAGCGTGCTGATGGCGATCACATCGACTTTGGAACCATTTCCCACGCGCATCGTCACCTCGTCCTTAGCCAGTCTTCGCTTAATTCATAGTCCCTGTTTCAAGTTGTAAATGTTAGCAACAGAACCAGTATCAAATACCCAGGTGCTACTGCGAGCATTAGTAAGGTACACATCAATAACATGTATATCACATATACCTTTGTTCACCTTGCCATCCTTCTTATCCGCCAAATACTGGGGGCAGTTCTGCTTCCAGTGACCAGTCTGCTTGCAGTAGAAGCACTCAGTTTCAGGCTTAGGTCCAGATTTGGGTTTCTTCTCTTGAGCAGCAACTTGCTTGTTGTTCTTTTTGAAGTTCCCCTTCTTCTTCCCTTTTCCCTTTTTCTTGAAACTAATGGTCTTGTTGACCATCAACACTTGATGCTCCTTCTTGATTTCTACCTCCGCAGCTTTCAG